>NC_056734.1:646382182-646427182 GCF_019279795.1 Protopterus annectens | reverse complement strand
TTTTGCTAACTGTAGGCTGATTTATACCTCTAAACCCTCTTTAAAGCAAACTAGCTAAATTAGCATGGTTTTGTATAATTGTCAAACCTCTAATCGAGCAGATGCCCTATCTTATTCCACGGTCTGCTTCATGAGAAGTTAAACTTGTCAGGTCAGTAAGAGGCCTGTACATCAGTTGTGGTAGAAAGTTTTCCCTTTTAGTAGATATTATCGCTTGCAATGCTAATTTTCTTTAAATTACCTGCAGTCAAATGAATAAAAGTAACATTTCATTGAACAAAAATTTGAATAGTAACTAATGTTGTTTATGTGGTATTAATTAACCTGCTAGTTAATCTAACATGTTGGTAATTACCTAATTGCTTAACAATTCATTGCATGCCACAGTTAAACAAAATTAGCACTTTCCTATGATTGCATAATTACTTCTTGAATGCACATTAATATTAATGCAGGCTGTTAGGAGTCACATCCTTTAGACTTTCATGGTTGGCGGAAATTTTTAAGATGCATTTTTTAACACTTAACTTAAAAACTAATTTTTACTTTTACAAAATAGGATGTTTGCCTGCATGAAGATGCATGTCAACACAGTTTTATGGAAAAAATAAATTGACAATGATCACATGTACATACATGATCTTTAAGAACTCTGTATCATCACAGCTCCATGGTTTAGACTTCAGTCTTGATTTCCAGTCTGTGTCTATGTGCAGTTTGCAAGTTTTTCCTGTGTCTGTGTGCATTTTCTGTGTTTCATTTTTCTCCTACAACCCTAAAACATGCTGAGTCACTGGCTACTGAAAAGTGTACATAAATATATTGTATTTATTCTTATCTTTGTGGTATAGAGCACGGCTGAACAGAGTCAACAACATAGATGTCAATCAGATATATGTAAATGACCCCTTAATAATATAAAGTGTTTCAGCTACATGACTTCTTAAAGCCAACTTTTTACTTTTTTTTTTTAAGTGGTTTATCTGTGACCTTTTCACCCTCCTTTGGTTTGGACATTAGTAGGGATATTTGCAGGTACCTTAATGTTTATGGGCATCAATTGGGCTTAAAGCCATGTGTTTCTAATGTATAGCCAAAATCCACTTATATTGTATTGATGAGGTCAATAAAAAGCCCAAAACATGCATTTATTTTATTTTATTTTATTTAACATTTGTTTACTGGGAAAGTCTGTCTGGACACAGGTCCGTCTTCTGCAGAGGTGCGGTAAGAAGAGCTCCATGAGTAACAGTAAATTTTCATGCACACATTACAATAATCAAAACGTATAAAGTAAACATAATGTTGTATACATAAGAACATGCAAATCTGTTGCATCTTGACAACAAAACCTAGGCTTTGAACATAGCCAGTACTATTTGTAGGTATGACTTATGTCAAGATATAAGGTTAAGACAGGTCGATAGGAACGAAGGATTGAACACCAGGGGAAAATTTGGATATGTTTTGGGTATACTGTGATGTATCAGAGCACTCATGAGGGGATAGTACAGGAACATAGCCACTTATTTTTTAGATAAGCTTTAAGTGATGGCATAAAGTGGTTAGTGGAAGAGATTGAGGGAATGGAGTTAGGAAGGGAGTTCCATATACGATATCTGTAGTTGGAAAATAAAGATTCTCCTGCAGTGTTGTTGGCCTTGGAGATGGTGAGTAAGTTCTTGTTGTTAGAGCAAAATGGTCTGCTGGAACTGTAAGGAAGGATGAGATTTTGTAGTGCAAGGGTTCTAGTTGGTTGTGTTCCAGTTTTGTGAGTTAGAGAGAGTTGGTTGTAAAGAATAATGTTGGGAAGCTCAAGCCAGTCTAGTATCCTTAAAGCTGTACAATGGTGTGTTCTATATGGGCAGTCAGATGCAAGCTTAACAATTTTATTATAACATGCTTCTAGCTTAGATAAGTCAGTTTATCTTAGATTAGTTACAATTGGAGAGGCATATAGTAGAGTGGAGAGCAGATGGGTTTGTGCTAATGTAATTCTGGCCATTGTAGTCAGGAACCTTTTGTGCCTATATAGACTTCCAAGTTTCTTATGGACTTTTTTTATAGTTAGGAAGACATGCAAGTCAATTTTTAGGTTATTATCTATTTCCACTCCAAAAAGCTTTGTATGGGCTGTTGGGAAGATCACAGTATTGTCTTTGGCTATTATGTTAAATGTTGGGCATGAGATCGATCTCTTGTTAGGCTGGAAGAGTAATAATTTAGTTTTGTTTGGGTTCAGGATTAGATGGGCATTGGCTAACCATGTTTCAACAGAAGTGAAAAATTCCTGTGTTTGAGAATGACGAGTTGATAGGGAAGTGGCAGCACCGATAAGTGTTGAATCATCTGCATACTGTATTATAGAACCATGTGGAGAAGCTCTGTGTAGATTATTAGTAAAGAGGGAGAAAATGCGAGGGCCCAAGATAGATTCATGTGGGACACCATTGGATAAAGGAAGGCATGGAGATAGGTCACTCTGCCATAGAACAGATTGTTGACGGCCAGATAAATAGTTATGAAACCATGCTATGGCAGATGGTGAGAAGGATAGTTCAGTTAGTACTTCTATTAGTTTGGAATGGGAGACCATATCAAAAGCTTTTGATAAGTCTAGAAAGATGGCAGATACAAAAGTTGTTATTCCTGTTATGGTTTATGGTATTAGTGAAGGATAAGAGAGCTGTAGTGGTACTATGTGATGGGCGAAACCCATGCTGAGTGTTTGCGAGAAGGTTATTTGTTAGTAAGAATTTCATGACCTGGAGATGAATACACCTTTCGAGTAGCTTAGAAAGAGTTGAAAGAATTGCAATTGGTCGATAGTTTGTCAGCTCTGTGGAAGGTCCCCTTTGTGAAATGGGATTACATGGGAAATTTTCCACAGTTGAGGGGCCTTGTTTTTGAGAATGGATCTATTTATAAGGATTGATACTGGAAAAGCTATAGATTCATCTGCAATTTTGAGGTATTCACTGGGTAAGTTATCTACGGCAAGTGTAGGTTTTAGTTTCTGTACTAGTTTTTTATAGTGGCTGTATGAACTGGGGAGAAAGAGAATGAGGCATTGCTAGTTGTAGACTTGGCTGGTTTGGTATCAGGAGTAGGGGTCTGCTGCTTGGAAAGGGCAATTATAGATTCAGTAAAATGTTTGTTAAAAATGGTAGCTATGCTATTGGAATTGTTTTGGATGTTTGTGGTTGGTGTAGTAGATATTCCTGGGTGAAGGATTGAGTTTATAGCTGGCCAGAATTTTTGAGGTTTTTTTTGATGTGTGTTTTGAATGTTATGATAGAAATTTATTTTATCCTGCTTAATTTGTTTTTTTGCCTTATTTCTAAGTTCTTGATACTGTTGTTTAGAAACTACTGTGTTAGTCTTACGCCATGGTTCCCAGGCTTTATCTCTAGTTTTCAGAAGGGACCTAGTGTCTCTGCTTAGCCAGAGGGCATAGTTTGATTTTACTCTGATGGTTCTAACAGGGGTATGTGCATTTAATATAGCTAAGAAAGATTTATTAAAGTGGTTCACTGCATCATCTTAGTCAAAGTATTTGAGCAGAGTCCAATTGCACCTTTGTAGGTCAGCTAGGAAGTTGTCAAGATTAAAGTTATAAACAACAGAAAAACTGCTAAGGTAAGGCTCCAGAATTCAAACGTAGAAAATGCATCAATGAGTCTTTCCAGCAGTACTGACTTTATTGCAACACAAGCGCTTTCACACTCAGCTTCATCAGGTGTATAAAACAATATAAAGAAACACACCTTTTATATCATACATTTGAATCACATGTCATTCATCAATCAACTCTTAAAAAGACATGTTCATTTCATACGAGTTTAAAAACAGTATACAAAGATATATACCAACAACTATTAAAATGAACTTGACTTGATTAATGGACAAACATAATTTATACAATAATAATAATAATAATATTAAAAAAGAACATCATTAAAGCGATGCATATAATAAATATACTTGAACTACATACGTAAAGCTCTTTTACTAAGCAAAGGTTTCATGGACACACAATCATTAAGTCCGTGCCCATTGTTCGCTCTAAGTATTACGATCCATTTAGCTTCCATTTCTTCTGTCCTAGACCTAATATCACCTCCCCTAATATTCGTATATTTTCTACCTATAACCATAAACTGAAAGATATGATGCTCACCCATACTTGTAACATGCTTTGCCAGGGCATTAACACTACTACCTTTCTTTATCTGATATAGATGTTCTCTAATGCTTTCCTTCAAAGTACGGTCTGTTTTACCTACGTAAAATTTATTGAAAATTAAGCAGCTAGCTAAATAAACCACATGTGAAGTATTACAAGTTGCACTTACCCTAATATCGAAAACTTGCCAAGTATCAGGATGTTTGAAATATTTCTCTTTATTAATGCATTTACAAAAACTGCATTTACCACATGGTTTAGTTCGATACTCAGATTCATTAAAAATTCTATCCTTAGTCATACATAACCTTCTCTTCAGATTTTTCTTGTTTTTAAATGAAAATTGAGGTTTTCGCCCCACTAATTCACTTATTTGATTATCAGTAGCGAGTATATTCCAATGTTCATTTATAATATCTGTGTATTTCTTAACATCCCTTGTATATGAAATACACATTCTAAGTTTATTATCATACAAATAGTTATTCTTATGGGGTCTCTCTGAGAAATATGGCCTTGCTCTTGTATCCCTTAGTTGCCATAACACTATTTTGAATCATTACCTCATCATAGCCCCTCTCTAAAAGTTCATAACTTGTTTTCACTATCTGTCTCTCATACTCATCATTCTTCACACTCAATCTAGAGGCTCTAAAAACTGATTCTGAGCCACATTTTTAAAAACATAATTAGGGTGCATGTTATCTCTATTCAGTAGTTTATTCGCATAGCATTCTTTCCTATATAATCTAGTAGTAATTACATCATCTTTCTCTGCATATACATCTAAAAAGTTAATACCTTTATCTGAGTAGTTCAAGGTAAATTTTAAAAAATCTGAAGACTCATTAATGTATTTAACAAACTCCAATAATTGTACAGTGGTCCCTTTCCATAAAAGAAAAAGGTCATATACGAACCTTCTATAAAATCAAGTCAAATCCTTAAATGGTCCTCCTATTAAAAATTCTGACTCCCATACAGACATGACTGCATTTGCATAACTATTTGAACAGGAGCTCCCCATTGCAACACCATTCTTTTGCCAATATATTGTCTCTCTAAATAAAAAAACATTATTAACAAGCACCAGGTTCATTAGAACCTGTATTAATTCAATTTTATCAATATCAAACGTCCCATTCTCTTCCATTAACTTCCTTAAATTGTTAATACCAGCCTCATTTGGAATGCCGGTAAATAGGGAGACCACATCCAATGTAACAAAAATAATATTCTCATTTATAATTCCTTGATTCGTGAAGTCATATAAATCACATAAAAATGTTCTGTATCTTTTAAAATAAACATAGATTTATTAATCAAAATCTTTAAATTTTTCTCTAAATATATTGAAATAGGCTCCATACTCCAGCCATTACCTGAAACTATCGGCCTCATAGGTGGTCTGAAAAAATCCTTATGCAACTTTGGTAGGCCTTGAATTATAGGAATATTGGGATTCATTGTAATAAAATATTTAGCCAATTCACTGTTTATAAGCTTTAATTCTTCCATATGCTTGATTTGATTGTGTATAGATTGAACTATTACTTTTACTTGTATTGGTGTGACTATTTGATAGAAGTTCGTATCATTTAACATTTCATACATTAACGTATCATAGTCTAACCTATCCATTAAAACAATTTGTCCACCTTTGTCTGCTGGTCTTATAATTAAATCAATGTCATTCTCTAACTGTTGTAAGGCTTTAAACTCTTCTTTAGCTAAATTATGCTATTTATTTTTGGCATTAATTAATTTCTGTTCATTAAAACTTTATAAATATCCGAAATACATATCTGTTCAAAAGCATTAATCAATGCAGTTTGTTTAGGCACAAATACACTTGGTTTTCTAAAACAAAAATCATGCATGTCATGTGTTTGTTGATACATAGATTTTAATGTCAGATTCCGTGTACACATCTTTAAATCAAACACAATATCAGTAATACTCATATCAACAGTAGGTATAAATGAAAGTCCTTTTTTCCAAATTAAGCTCAAATTTAGATAAAGTGCGTGTAGATAAATTAGCAACTATTGTCTTACTTGTCACTTACTTTATCTAAATTTGAGCTTAATGTGTTGGAAAAAGGACTTTCATTTATACCTACTGTTGATATGAGTATTACTGATATTGTGTTTGATTTAAATATTTTTACACAGAATCTGACTTTAAAATCTATCTATCAACAAACACATGGCATGCGTGATTTTTGTTTTAGAAAACCAGGTGTATTTGTGCCTAAACAAACTGCAATGATTAATGCTTTTGAACAGATATGTATTTCGGATATTTATAAAGTTTATAATGAACAGAAATTAATTAATGCCAAAAATAAATGGCATAATTTAGATAAAGAAGAGTTTAAAGCCTTACAACAGTTAGAGAATGACGTTGATTTAATTATAAGACCAGCAGACAAAGGTGGACAAATTGTTTTAATGGATAGGTTAGACTATGATACATTAACGTATGAAATGTTGAATGATACGAACTTCTATCAAATAGTCACACCAATACAAGTAAAAGTAATAGTTCAATCTATACACAATCAAATCAAGCATATGGAAGAATTAAAGCTTATAGACAGTGAATTTGCTAAATATTTTATTACAATGAATCCCAATATTCCTATAATTCAAGGCCTACCAAAGTTGCATAAGGATTTTTTCAGACCACCTATGAGGCAGATAGTTTCAGGTAATGGCTGGAGTACGGAGCCTATTTCAATATAGTTAGAGAAAAATTTAAAGATTTTGATTAATAAATCTATGTTTATTTTAAAAGATACAGAACATTTTTATGTGATTTATATGACTTCACGAATCAAGGAATTATAAATGAGAATATTATTTTTGTTACATTGGATGTGGTCTCCCTATTTACCGGCATTCCAAATGAGGCTGGTATTAAGAATTTAAGGAAGTTAATGGAAGAGAATGGGACGTTTGATATTGATAAAATTGAATTAATACAGGTTCTAATGAACCTGGTGCTTGTTAATAATGTTTTTTTATTTAGAGAGACAATATATTGGCAAAAGAATGGTGTTGCAATGGGGAGCTCCTGTTCAAATAGTTATGCAAATGCAGTCATGTCTGTATGGGAGTCAGAATTTTTAATAGGAGGACCATTTAAGGATTTGACTTGATTTTATAGAAGGTTCGTATATGACCTTTTTCTTTTATGGAAAGGGACTACTGTACAATTGTTGGAGTTTGTTAAATACATTAATGAGTCTTCAGATTTTTTAAAATTTACCTTGAACTACTCAGATAAAGGCATTAACTTTTTAGATGTATATGTAGAGAAAGATGATGTAGATAGAATTACTACTAGATTATATAGGAAAGAATGCTATGCAAATAAACTACTGAATAGAGATAGCATGCACTCTAATTATGTTTTCAAAAATGGGGCTCAGAATCAGTTTTTTAGAGCCTCTAGACTGAATGTGAAGAATGATGATTATGAGAGACAGATAGTGAAAACAAGTTATGAACTTTTAGAGAGGGGCTATGATGAGGTAATGATTCAAAATAGTGTTATGGCAACTAAGAATTTAAGGGATACAAGAGCAAGGCCATATTTCTCAGAGAGACCCCATAAGAATAACTATTTGTATGATAATAAACTTAGAATGTGTATTTCATATACAAGGGATGTTAAGAAATACACAGATATTATAAATGAACATTGGAATATACTTGCTACTGATAATCAAATAAGTGAATTAGTAGGGCGAAAACCTCAATTTTCATTTAAAAGCAAGAAAAATCTGAAGAGAAGTTTATGTATGACTAAGGATAGAATTTTTAATGAATCTGAGTATGGAACTAAACCATGTAGTAAATGCAATTTTTGTAATTGCATTAATAAAGAGAAATATTTTAAACATCCTGATACTGGGCAAGTTTTCGATATTAGGGTAAGTGCAACTTGTGATACTTCACATGTGGTTTATTTAGCTAGCTGCTTAATATGCAATAAATTTTACGTAGGTAAAACAGACCGTACTTTGAAGGAAAGAGTTAGAGAACATATATATCAGATAAAGAAAGGTAGTAGTGTTAATGCCCTGGCAAAGCATGTTACAAGTATGGGTGGGCATCATATCTTTCAGTTTATGGTTATAGGTAGAACATATACGAATATTAGGGGAGGTGATATTAGGTCTAGGACAGAAGAAATGGAAGCTAAATGGATCGTAATGCTTAGAGCGAACAATGGGCATGGACTTAATGATTGTGTGCCCATGAAACCTTTGCTTAGTAAAAGAGCTTTACGTAGGTAGTTCAAGTGTATTTATTATATGCATCTCTCTACTGATGTTCTTTTTTAATATTATTATTATTATTGTATAAATTATGTTTGTCCATTAATCAAGTCAAGTTCATTTTAATAGTTGTTGGTATATATCTTTGTATACTGTTTTTAAACTCGTATGAAATGAACATGTCTTTTTAAGAGTTGATTGATGAATGACATGTGATTCAAATGTATGGTATAAAAGGTGTGTTTCTTTATATTGTTTTATACACCAGATGAAGCTGAGTGTGAAAGCGCTTGTGTTGCAATAAAGTCAGTACTGCTGGAAACAATCACTGATGCATTTTCTACGTTTGAATTCTGGAGCCTTACCTTAGCAGTTTTTCTGTTGTTTATAGACTTGTGCTTTTTATTTGCGAAGGTACCTGGTGTTTGTTGGGCATTTTGTTTTGTGTTATTCAAGATTAAAGTTATGTTTTTTTCTGAGTTGTTTAAACATAGTAGGTTTTGGTGGGAATATGTGTAGTCATATAAGAAATGTGGGTAGGTGGTCGCTCAGACCATCAGGAAGGCAACCTGACTGGAATGAGTGAGAGGAATTATTTAATAATATCCAGCCCAGGGTGCATTGTTTTTTACTAGCTTTATCTATTTGGGTAGGTTCTTGAATATGCATGCCCAAAGCATATGGGATTTGGCTTTATTGACCGGAATGTACCCATAAATACTCAAAAAGTGTAAAGTCATGGACATTTAGAAGGTATGAAGCTGAAACACTGCATGCCCTAAGGGGTCATTTGCATATATCCCATGAGTCTTCATTATGGAAGATAAGGTGTTACACAATGAAAACCCTAGCTTGGCTAGGTTTTTCTTGTAGTCTTTACTGAATTATTTGTCTGTGTACCCTTTTCTACATGTGTGTGTGTGTGTGTGTGTGTGTGTGTGTGTGCGTGCGTGCGTGTGTGTGTGTGTGTGTGTGTGTGTGTGTGTGTGTGTGTGTGTGTGTGAGTGTATGGGTCCACTTTCAAACCTCAAAATACTGAAATATTACATTTCAGTATCTCAAGACTAAAATGGTACATTACAACGAAATCCCCAAAAAACTAATGTCACAATACTGAAAGTTCATAATATCGAATTTTCAGTATGCGATGCTCAGTTTAACACACTCTCCATCACACACACACAAAAACACATGCAAAACCTTCGTCCCATAACCATAAAACAACAAACACAACACACACACAAACAAATCACAACTAATCTACCTAAAAAAGTACAAACCTACTACTACATGCCCTAAACTCCAGTTGCACACAGTCACACGTATTCCACTAAAAACACACAAAATACACATTCACAAAAAAAACACCACTTTTAATACTTACACACAAAGGCGCACACACACACACACACACACACACACACACACACACACACACACACACACACACACACACACACACACACACACACACACACACACACACACACACACACATTTATACATATAGGCACACACACACACACACACACACACACACACACACACACACACACACACACACACACACACACACACACACACACACACACTCACACACTCACACTCACCAACCTACCCTAATCTACTCCTAAAACTCCCCAAAAAATGAAAACAAACCATATTTCTAGCCCAAACCCTTATAAACTACACACCTACTTGCATCTCCGAATATCACTGAACATCGGCCGCCATCTCTACTATGCAGACACCAGTAAACCAGAAAGGGAAACAACACCATGAACAATTAACCGCACTACAGCAACAGCAGATTAGGCAACGTAATATTCGACAATGTGCAGTTTCGAACAACTGCACTTTCACAATTCTGGTCTTGAGATACTGAAATTCAAAATTTTAGTATTTCGAGATTCAAAAGTGGACTCATATACACACACACACACACACACATATCTATATATATGTATATATATTTTGTGTGTGTGTGTGTGTGTGTGTATATTAAAAATCATTGCTGGTTAGTGTCTCAGGTTCAGAGTAGCAGAGCCACACTCCTGTTTACTTCCTTGACATTTGATCTCTCTGCTGCACTTGCGGTTTTCACAATAGGTATTTCCTTTGTTTATTTGCACAGTTAAGATTGAATGAGATCCATGAATGACTGTCTAATTTAGACCTGCTCTGTACAGTAGGCATAAATGGCTTTCAACTTCATTATCCACTGCTTCCATAACTCAAAAATCTCTTTAAAAATCCAGAAGTATACTCTAGGCCTCTTTTCCATAACAAAAATAATATTCTTGGATGTCATCCTAGATACCAGATGTTACACGGTTTCTTTCCTTCCAGACAGGATCAACTAAATGAAAGATGTTTCCTGCTCATTTTCCAGAAATCTCACCTCTCAGCAGGAACTTTTTTCAAGTTCCTATTTTTCACTTCATCCCATGCAATACTGCACACAAAAAAAGTTCTAATAGTACCTAAAGAGCAATGGTGGCCAGCACTAGACACATCGAGAATGTAGCCTTCCTTTGATTTCTTCCATAGAAAGAAAGTATGACTGGTGGGCTGGAAAAATGTATAATGACCAAAGGGCTGTGTTCACCAACACAACCACCCCCAGAACCAAATTAGAGATAACCTAATGATAAAATTGCTTGTAAACTTTTGAGCAGATTTTATGAGTTTCACAACTACCTTTCCTTGACAGATAAGTGCCCCAAACTGTAATTCTTATGCTGCCATATATGACTATGCCCCCTGTAATTCTTCTAGCAAGTACGGCATTTCTTATTACATGAAATAGTAAACATTTACTGCTGATAATAAACACTATTCTGAGAATATTACTGCAAAACAAGTGCTTTCATACACAGCAGAAACAGTCACTGAAGTTGGCAGCTGGTGTGTTATAGTTGTCATAGCTGATGGGAGGCATTCTAAATCGTTCATTCAATAGCCAACAACAAAACGTTAGAAATCTTGTTTTTATTTTTTAATAATTTTTTGACCCAACCCTTTCTCCTTTCCTCTTTTATGATCAGGAAGTGCATATCCCCTACTAGTCCATACAGTTCTAACCAAGGTTTTAGGTGATTTTTTGAGTCCCTATTATTTTATAGAATGGCCACACTGTCGGACGGCATTTCATCCGCAATGTTGTTTGTCAAACCATTCTGACAGAGATCATGTTATGGTAGGGATCAGGAAATTAGCCCTTTCCCCACTGTAGTGTGATCTTGGAGTTGGTATATATAATTATTGGGCGGTGTGGGGGGTTCGATGAAAGGCATTTCCAATGAAATGCCATTCGACAATGTGGCTGTTCGATGAAATAATATAGACCCAATTTTTTCTGTATTCTCTTAATATCTAGCATTAGTCAGAAAGTACTATGGTTTCCATAATCCTGGATCCTGTCTGTGTATACTTCTGCACAATTTCCATTGAGATTGTATGCACTTGTGCTGAGTCCCAAGTTTCAAACTCTGCAGGTTCCCCCAGGTGGAGATCTTGCAGTGAGGTTTTAATGTAGAACTTCACCAGTACCCCTTTCTGGATGAGAGAGATGACATCTGCCTCATGCTTCCATTACTCCCCTGCTGGCCTCTCCAAGTGCTGAGGGGCTATAATCAAACAAGAGTGCAACGGGGCATAGTTATGAATAGTTACGATTCCTTCCCTGTATGCAACAGACTGAACCAGTTGAAAATCTTAAGTTATATGCTGTGTGATGTCACTGATCATGGTACAACCCCAGCCCCCAGCAAACCAGGACATCCCTGGTAACGAGTCAAGCAAAGGACACTTCAGTGCTACTCAATGGCACTCAGGCTGAAGTTGCCTACTCCCGTTTTAGGTTGTTTTAACTTCCACACTGGCAATAAATTTCTTCTATAATCATTTCTGCCTAAGAGAATATATTTTCCCTCTTACAACTTTTGTTTCACAATCATTGTCAGAGTCATCAACTCTCTTTTTCCTTTTTTTACATTGAATCGGGTTGTCACATCAACATTAGTTAAAGTGACTGTAAATGAATGCAGCTGAAATACTAAGTGGCCTTCCATATCAGCAATGTATTTCTAAAAGGATAATGCTGTTTGTTAACAAACAAAAATCACTGATGTGCCTTTCGATCAGGCTGTTTCCTATTCCAAATATTTGGATGAAATTTTATTTTCTCCCAATGTTTTGTTGCATTGCAAATTGATATGAAATGTACATGTTACAGTTTAAATTGCTAGCCTATTCATACCACATAAGCAGGCCTGTATGGACAAAGAGATTCACCCCCTACCACAGACTTTCTCATGAAAGGAACATATATTCAGCTACAATAGGTCATTTGCAGAGCACTGGGCTGGATCGTTGCCTGGCAGAAGGTGGAGACACTGTTAGTGAGCATGTGCAAGATGTAGCAGGTAGCATCTTATTTATGGTTGTCATGTCCCCATCCCTGATTTTCTCCTCTAGCTCAGATAAGAATTTGTTTATATATTACATTTTATCTTTATACACTGGACAGAAAACAAATGCACCAAGCAGCCATTCATGGGCTGTCTTTACGTTTGTGAATGCCATCGCTGTGTCATGTCACTGGCTCCTGTTTCATTAATTTATAGCAGGAGCTCTACAGGAACATTTTATTGGATGCCACTCCTTGTCCTGTGGTCCATCCCTTTACAAGTATATGATGTTGACTATGACATGAGGATTAGGCATATGTTGGTGGTGTTGGTTGCAAGCAGTCTTGTGATGATATTGGTGGTCTGTCCCTTTAGAGGTAAATGTAAAACCAAAAGATAAAATAAAATAAACGGCAAGGCATATGAAGATAGTTTTGTACTTTGCTGTCCTTTATCTGGCTTACAATGACAACTGCAGACTGTTTACAGGCATATGGAAGCAGTAGTAGCTGTGTCTTTACAGCCATATTGTGCCACCTGTGGCCTTTTGTCCCCTCTGTAAGAAGTGGTGGGCTGTCTTCCTTTGACAGACATGAGGCAATAGTGCTTGGCTGTCTTAGAGGCATAGAGAGCTATCAGTCTGCAGGCATATTAGCTGTGCAGATGCAATTTGATAATGCCATTGCTTCAGAGTCGTGACATTGTGTATGGTGTAGAGTTGTGTCACTTTGCTGCAATACTCATGCATGCACCCACCAAATCTTTAAAGTGTGAGCTCAGCTGGGTGCTTATATAACATTTGGTTGCAGTATTTATGACACGCTCTTTCTTCTTTGCTTATGACCAAGGAACTTGTGGGTTGATGTAAAGCAGCACCTTGTCTGACCTTAAGTCACAATAGTGTCTGGCATTTCTTTATTAGAGGAACACCTTAGGTGGCATGTGTATGAAGAATTTGGTTAAAAAATTCTTTCAATTTTTATGAATGACATTTGAATATACAAATATAAGCACAGGAATGAGTTGCCAGCAACCAAAGTCATCTGTCAAAGAGAGCGAGGAAATAAGGGTGAGAAACAACTAATGTGGCAGAAAGTGATGTGCGCACAGTGAAGATGTAGTGACTAAGATAAAGACCCACCCAAAGTGAAGTGTTAAAACAGATGCTGAAAAAAAATACCTTTATCTCTCCCGGTCATTAACTGCTCATTCTGATAGACTAGCTGTCAGGATGACACCTGCTACATTCTGTTCTGAGGTATCGTTGTGTAGGCAAACTTGTGTACTGGGGCACTGATTTCATGGAGAACACTAAAAAGAAATGCCTCTCCCTGAAATATAGAAAACCAGCCTGGGCCACTGCCATCTAGTTACCTGTCATGCTGTTCTGACCTAAAGTGTAGCTGTGCAGCTCTAAAGTTAGACGTGTTTCTAAAGATGATGCTGTAGAGAACAACTCAAAAAATGCTCCAAACAAAGCAAGATTAAGCAATGATTAGCAATAAACAATAAAGCTGTAGGCAGCATGTAAGGAAGTGGGCAGTCATCATTGCAGAAAAGAGCTTTTCTGGATGCTGTAGCTACCTTTAAGCTCCTTGCTGTATGACTTCTCATATGGAGCTTGTATGTATCTGTGACAAACTTTTGACACACTGGTATCCTAACATAAATCAAGTTGGTCTTTTGTCTACAGGGAAGGAATACAGTAACACGTTCTATAGTTTGTGAGCAGAAGTGCCTTTGAAGGGTCTATATTATAAAGTCAAACAACCAAAATGTCGACTTACCTTTGATGGACACCTAAATGTCGAAGCTGCACTTTATCGAATGGCCAAAGCATTGATTTCTTTCCATGGGAAATAAATCGGTTGGCCATTCTGTTACACCTGCCCTTTTCCTGACTGTAGTGTGATCTTGGAGTTAGTATATCTAGTTAGGGGGGCTGTGGGGGTGAAGCCCCCCACTTAATAGTGTTTATTTTAATGTGGTGTCCATTGTTGGCCTACCGATTTCTTTCCGTTGGAAAGAAATCGATAATTTGGAGTTTCGATAAAGTGCACTTTCGAGATTTAGGTGTCGATCAAAGGTAAGTCAACATTTTGGTTGTTTGAAGTTATAATATAGACCCCCATTGGAAGGGGCTGGCATTTTTGAGGCCAGCCAGCAGGCGTATGTATGACCTATCTCTAATTTCTGGTACCTATATAAAGAATCTTATGAGACCTTAAGCACAGCAGAGCATTGTCTCTGTTCTTGTAGGGGTATCAGACCAGAGCCCCTTGAATTGCTCTGCATTTTATTTGGTTACTTGCTCGACCCTGACAAAAAAGGACTGCATCCTTCTGTGCTTAGCCTATAAACTGCTGACAAAATATGCTTGCCAGCTACTGGATCTGAGGTTGAAACACAGGGAAGCATCTCTTCCCCCTAGGTTGTTTAATTCACCTGACTGTGCCTTCACACTGAAGGTACACAAGCTGAATCCAAAGTGGGCATCCTGGCATGTTTAAGTAGACCATCCTGGTTTGGAGCAGCTTAGTGATTGCCATTAGAAGTTAACAACAGACACTGCAACGTTCAAGGAGAAGCTGACCATATGCATTTGTTTGGTTACCAGGGAGTTAGAGTGATCTCTCTGAACCTTTGTTATTTCTCATATGAGCCATTAAGTCTGTAAATATAAATACATAATAGAGACAGTAAAAACAGTTATTATGCATAGTCATAGAGATAATGCTATTATGTTCACAGTAGCAGATACTAAGACATCTTAAATGTGATTTTTAATGTAGAGGATTATGATCTAGTCTCTAATCATAACATGCTTATGTTATGATCAGACGTCTGCATATTTTACGTCGTCGAGCAGATCATATACCTATTATAAATCAAGCTGCTTCTATTAAGCCTGTACTTAAGGCAAAGCGGGACATTTTAGAAAAAGAAGATCTTTTATGGCTATTGTTTTTTATGGCTATTTGACATGAATTATACAATTTTGTTATAGATATCTGTGTCCTTTTATATATGATGTTTTTACATGATATGACTTTAAATGTTTGAATTGTATTTTACTCTGTTTCTATTGGCTGTGTAATTAATTTTTGTGGTTTAAAAGATGTGTTATTTGATTTGTGTATTGTCAGCAATGAGGAAGGGTATTTCATACCTGAAAGCTTTGCATTTTCTTGATATTAAAAGAACAGCTGCGATCAGAGATCCAATCATATTTCTTTGTAGCGTATGGAGATTTATCTGCTTCATGTACTACTATTTACAAGAAAAGTGAAAAAAATACACAAAGTGTTAAGCCGGCTTTGAAAGCCAGTAAAGGAGTGGGAAGTGGATTATATCCTTACGTATTCCCTGTTAAGGGGAAGCAGTTTGTTCCGAAATAGTGGCTGTAATGTAGTGGACAGCAGAGAGAAACAGAATTGAAACAAGGAAGTTTCATGTTCTACTGCTGCTGATTTAACAGCTTTTAGAGAGAGAGGGGCGATCTTAACTGTTAAGCATCCAAGTGTTGTTAAAATCGGGTCTTGCTATAAAGTAATACTGAATCATGATGTCATTTAAATGTTATTGGAGTAATCACAGCACTCCATGCACTACAGTGGCAGTAATGCACAGCACAGGGATACTAAAAGAAAGGTGTGAAATACCAACTCT
Source organism: Protopterus annectens (assembly GCF_019279795.1). NCBI lineage: Eukaryota > Metazoa > Chordata > Ceratodontiformes > Protopteridae > Protopterus > Protopterus annectens. Next base: position 646,410,627 of record NC_056734.1, on the reverse strand, counting down.
TATATGAAAAGCATGATTTGTAACTTCACGTCATATTTGTTTATTTCCACAAATAAAAGAATAGAAAATGCTTACGCATAGCTGAAATTATATTGCAATATACTGTGAATAAGTAACACAAATATTAATGCATGTATGACGTAGAATAATGCACATAATACCATCAAGACAAGACAAATCCAATATCATTTAGCACTGTAAGGTGTTGGCATGTAATACGTGTGAGAGTTTATTACTCACACATAAAGCAGATGCCTGAGTGGAACATTCAAACAGCAAATAAGGAGGAGAAGAGGAAGGGAGGGGGGAGTGAGGAAAAGTATTTGTTAGTGGTAATAAGTGGAGTAGGTATGAAGGCAGGATAAGTAATGAGTAAAAACAAGATTAATAGTAAAGGAAGTAAGAGTCAGAGAAATAAAATAAGGAAAAGGAGAGATAAGATGGATATAGGTATTAGAGGAGAAGCAGATGACATTTGAACTAGAAGAGCAGCAAGTGCAAAGGCAGGAGTCAGCGAGGAATACTTTTCATTGCAGCTTCGTCAGATCACGCATGCACTCATCTCACGGCAACAAGTATCATTATGAATCCATCATAGTTCATGTTGGAGTGAATGACCTGAGACACACCTCACTGGACTATATGAAGAGAGACATGACTGAGCTCTTTGAGTATGTGTCCCAGGCAGGTATGTCCCTAGCCTTGAAATGCATACTACCCTGACCTAGAATGATGCCACTGTATAAACAAAAATTGTTTGATTTCAATGACTGATTTCAAAAAAAGAGGATCCAGTTTCTGTCAGCCTGGCATGACATGGTCGACAAACCTTGCTGCTTTGCCAGAGATAGTTTGCACCTGGTGCCACCAAGCATTTGGCTGCTGGCAAAGGCTCTTGTCTCCTTCATAGTTCCTTTTTCAGGCAAAACATGAAAATTGTCAGTCATAACAAAATAAGGGTTATGCTGCAAAACACTAGGAATTTAAACCAAAATATTCACACCCTGAAAGCGCTTCTATCCTGGAAGATATAGATGTCTGTGCAGTCACAAAAACCTGGTTCAAGGCTTGAGAGAGTACACCAGCCATGCAAGGGTACAGTGCCTTCCACACCTTCAGATGGCAAGACAAACATCTGAGAACCAAAGCAGGTGGTGTTTCTATCTATATTAGAGATAAATTTACCTCTTGACTAGTTAGACTGAACAGCTCCATGGAGTTACTCCAGGTTCAGAGTACTGTGGGTAAGACCCCCATTCAAGTCATAGCTACTTATAGATCCCCCTCCATGAATCATGATGCACATGAGGCCTTTTTGACCAAACTAGAGTCAATCCAAACATTGCCAAACACTCTGGCCGTGGGGAATTTCAATTATCCCACCATCAAATGGGAAACCTAGTCTAGTCCTAACCCACATGCACAAAAGTTCCTTGATTTACTTAACTCAAATGCACTTGGAACAAATTGTTCAAACCCCAACAAGAGGAACAAACATACTAGATCTGGTCCTTACTAACATGACAAACAGATGCACCACTGCAACTCTCAAACCCTCATTAGTTAAATCTGAACATAAATCAGTCACCTTCAAACTGGCACTAACACCAGAACTCACAATGGGCAAAGTCAGCCTAAAAAACTTCACCAAGGCAAATTATACCCTCCTAGGGGATGGTATAAATGCATTCCAAGCCCCACCCCTAGTGGGAAGTGGTAACTAAACCAAAGCTTACAATAAAGCCCTGTACAATCACTTGTATAAGTGTATGGACTCTGCTGTTCCAGAGGGAATCAAAGCCAGAGCCCAAAATAAAAACAAGCCACCCTGGAGGACATCTAGCAGCAATAAGCTTTACAACAAATGCAGAAAGTTGCTGAAAACTAAGGTGAGGCCCCAACAATGGAAAAGCACCCTCCTCAGCTTCAACAGGCAAATAAGACAACATGTAAATTCCTCCAAGGGTAACATTGAGAATAACCTAGCAATCACATCCAAGAACAACCATAAGGCATTTTATAGCTACATACATAATCTAAAAGGTAGGACCTAAGTATATACTGAACTAGTGACTAACGTTATCATACACACACTGATTCCACAGAGATAGCAAACCTGCTAACGGACAGATTTGGTGAAAATTTTACTCCCCTATCCCCTCCAAACCTATCACAAACCTTGCTGTCAACCCCCCCCCCCCCATATCTGAAGAACAGGTCACTGAAGCCTTATCTGAGGCAAAAACACAGCCTCTGTGGGAACAGAAGGCATCCCAGGCTGTCTTCTAAACAAATTAAAACATGAACTACCATCACCATTAAGTACCCTATTCATTCATAGCCTATCCTATTCACAGGCTTTGTTCCTGTAGAATGGAGAACAACAGCAGCTATTCCCATCCACAAAGGTGGTTTAGCAACAGACCTGAGGAATTATAGACCCATAAGTCTGACCAGCCTCATCTGTAAGTCTCTGAAACATATCATCATGGACCTCATAAATAAAGACATAGGTGACCTCCAAACCCTGGATCTGACCCAATTCACCTTTGTCAAGGGCAGATCCTAACTGCTAAACCTGGTGGATTTCTTCAAAAATGTGACCAGGGCCATTGAAGAGGGCAAATCTGTGCACACAGCATACCTCAACTTGGCAAAGGCCTTTGACAGAATTCCACACTCAGGCATTACAGATAAACTTAGCAAACTGAATGTAAACCCCTTTGTTGTAAGACAGGTTGCCAACTGGCTCACAAGCTAGTCACATACTATCTAAGTAGGTGACTCCACATCAGCCTACAGACCTGTCACCAGCAGGGTGCCACAAGGGTCAGTGCTGGGCTTTCTACTGTTTAGTCTATACATCTCAGAAGTTCAGGCTAAAACTAAGGGGCTATGGCTGACCAAGTTTGCGAATGACTGCTAACTGAGTGCAATTATTGAATCCCCATATGATGTCTGTATACTTTAGGAGGGTCTTACACGGACCAGTGATTGGTGTGTTAGTCACGGTCTCATACTGAATGCAAAAAAATACAGCATCATTCCCTTTAGTAAAAACAATGTGCCTTAACACTATCAAATTAACAACAATACCTATGTACCTACAAAGTGGTAAGGGACTTGGGATCACAAGTAGACTGTGACCTTAACTTTGACCACCATCATCTCTAGAGCAAAGGATGTTTTAACCTCCCTATACTCATTCCTAATCAGGCCCACAATTGAGTATAACACCCCTTTTGGCATGTAACATACAAAGCACCTGCAGCAACTGGAGAGACCTCAAAGGTTTCTAACGAAGAAGATCAAGGGATTCCAGTGCATGCGGTACACAGACCGGCTAAAGTCCCAGTCATATAATGCCTGGCGTACAGAGCAATCTCTGACCAAACCTATTGAATCTATTGTACTTCTGTAAATCAAACGGGGCTAAAGCCGCCCATTACAGGGGCCTAAATATGGCCTGCAACTTGAACAGGATGTACTGGAGGGACACACTTGTCTCTCAGCGACTGCCATGTCTTTGGAATAGGCTGCCAATTCATGTGAAGCAGAGCACCTCTATGACACTGTTCAAAAGGAACCTGGACGAATGGATGGGCACTGTAAAGTATTACCAGGGATAGTGCGCCCAACCCTCCTGGACATGTGCAGTAATTACTAATTACAATCCTGGGTATTGACTAGAGCATCTATGGTATTACATTGGGATGAAACAGCTAGGCTTGAAATGACCTCCAGGTCGATAGCTAGTGACCTCCTATGATCCTGTGAATAAATGATTGCTATATATTTCTGATTGATGCAGGGATTGTATTCTAGACCTTTGGTGCACATTTTTGGTAGAGACATTGGCCACAGTTTTTGTAATGCTTATAGATGTTAAGTAGATTTTTTCAAAAGACTGAAAATGATGATTTGAGAAGAAATGGTGGATAAAATATCATTTTGTATGTTAAGAGAAGTGGGGTATAATTTAGTTGATAAGATAATTCTATCCGACTCACAGTTTTCAGTACAGAACAACAAGATGTTCTGCAGCTTGTATGAACTACAAATCTAGCTACTTGTTATAACGCTGTTCTAGTTTAGATTTAAGGGTGGCCTGGAGGTTAGTCAAGAGAGCCATATAATAGATGACAGAGTAGGTATGTAGTGGCAAGAATGACTGAGGTCAGTGCAGTAAGGAATTTTATGGCTCCATATTATGTTCCTATTTTGTTGTTAGTATTTTTTATTTTTATATTGTTTTGTGTGTGGAGGTCATATTTGGGGTTGTCATTTATTGTAACCCCCAGCAGTTTTGTATGGGGAACTAATCCAATTGCAATATTGTTTTAGGATATGCTCTTAAAGTTATTTTTCTCATGGGTAAGTGATCTGTGGTCAGATAAAAGGAGTTTGGTTTTCTTTGGATTAAGGATGAGTTGGCGGTTACAAAGGCAGTGTTCAATAGAGTTAAGGGCATACTGTGTAGTTGTTCTACATTTTCTAGATTGTCTGAAAAGCAGATAAAGGTATAATCATCGGCATACCGTACAAGGGATGCTTGTTGTATAGAAGTATGAAGATGGTTTATAAGGATAATAAATAGTAGAGAGACAAGGGTAGAGCCTTGTAGGATACCTGTAATGATGGGTTGATAAGAGGAAAGCATGGAATTCCATTTGACTGCCTGGCTGTGTTATGACAAGTCATTATTAAACCACTGAAGTGTAAGTTGTGAGATGCCCACTGTGGACAGTTGTACTAGAAGTTTCTGATGAAACTTAGTGCCAAAGGCTTTTAATAAGTCTAGTAATAAGGACAAATGAGTTTACCTCACTTCCTAGCTTTATTTATGTTATCTGTAAAAGTAAGGAGGGCAGTTGTCATGCTATGGGCAGGTCTAAACCATGCTGAATATCATTAATAATTGTTCCTTTAAGAGATGCTTGAGTAGTTGTTCTACTTTGAGAAACTTATTCTTGAGAGGGGGAAGATATGTCAATGGGTCTGAAATTAGATACCTCAGTAAAAGTGCCATGTTTGTGGAGGAGGATGATGTGGCATTTTTTCCAGATGGTAGGAATATAGGAATTTTGTATTGGCCCTGTTTATAAGGATGGAGACTGGATATGCAATGGTGTTAGCAGCAATTCTGAGGTCTGCAGAGAGTAAGCAGGGTTTAAGTTTGGATAATATTTTTTGTGAATGACATGGCAACTGGTTTTAATGTGAGATTGGGGGTATTAGTGAGTAGGGGTAGACATGAGTCAGGGGAGTCAGGAAAGGATTCATTGATGTGGGCAGCTGTTCTGTAAACGAAATATGAGTTAAACTTGGTGGCTCTTTCTAAGGGGAAGTTCTTGGGGCAAGGGTTAAGGATGTTGTTAGTTCCCAGGGGTAAAATTTGTTTAATCGATGACCAGACTTTTTTGGGTTATATCTGTGGTTCTAGAATATGAATTCTATACGTCAGCAGTGGTGATGCTGTGTTAATATTGTCAGTCAATGTGCACAAATTCCGTAAGAGCTGCAATGTATAATAGCAACAGGTAGCACAGAATGGACAACTGGGCATAAGTACTGCCACTCTGGGGCTGTTTCCAAGGTGATCATTGAGAGAAACATTGCAGTAGGGACATATAAGTGTCTGCTTTATGTTTCAAAGATTAATAACATTGTTAAAAAAATCATTAGATTAGATTCTGTAGATGTACAGGGTATCATAGTTTTGACTGATTGTCTCCTACAGGTCATGTCGAAGAGGGCAAGGCCTTCTAAAATGGCAGGTCAGTGCTGAGCGCTCACTCCAACCCTTCCTTGCCATATCCTTCTGCATCTGATTCACTAGTTGACCACAGGCCAACTGGGTCAGAGTCAAGACTTCATTCTGCATTCTACAGAGATGACACTTGTCATGTGCTGTTTACTAGCATTGTAGTCTATCATTTTCCTCATATATTATTTTTTCTTTGCAGTGTGTTTACAATGTTCTGAACTGTAGTGTAATCTTTAAGCCTGGGTTATATCTGAAACACCTGTCTTAGATCACTTCATTTGCCTAGTTATGAAATAAATAAATAAACAGAAATATAATACCTCACATCTGTAAGGAGACCTAATTGTCAATGCAAAACCCTGGATTATTGTTTGATTTGAAGCAGAGCAATGCTGAGGTACAGTACAGAATATGCCCTGAGCTGAGCAAAGCATAATTGCAGATGTTGCTGGTCAGTGTGTGACATCTGTTGGCTCACAGAGGTGCACCCCAGTTCAGCAGACAAACCTAAGAAGACTAAATTGTAAATGTGTTCCTGGACATACTTCCCCACTATCTTTGAAGACCAAGCACAGAGCTTGTAAACTGGAACAAAATTCTCAGATCTGCAAACTATAAAATGGAAAAGATTTGGATATATACTGACATATAGAAAATTAGTGTCAGAAAAAAAAAAACAGGTCTGTAAGGGTTCACTCTGCAGAATTATTAGACGTTTACAAGTGAACACCTTTCAACCTCTTACAGCAAGAACTCTGGACAAAGTCATAAATAATAGGGAGGCAAAGGCCCAAAAATAGGGACACTTTTTAAATACGACTCTTACGAACTTAGAAAGTTGGTAGAAGAACAGCATTTGCATTAGCATGAATTTTCTGAAAGATATTACATCGCAAAATTAAATGTCTGCTGTTATTTTCTGACTTCAATCCTCAGTTATTTGCCAGTGATTTTCCAGAAAACTACAATTTTATGAGAAACGGATGAAAAATATGTCAAAAATCTGAACATTCTCCAAAAATCTGAACAGCTGAGAGTATGAAGTGAACGAATAAAGTTGAGTCAGTTTTGGAGAGCAAAGAGGCTTGCAGTGCATAGTGTAGAGACAGAGAGTGCATGACATTTGTTAATAACAAATTTGCTAAAGAAACACATGGAGAGTTTGATTAGGTGGTTCAAAAGCTATCCTCATAGGTTTCTTTAACTGTCTCGTTGAGTACTTACATGGTTCTTAACTAAGCATGCATATGCTAAGCTGGTTATTAAAGAAATACATTTTTGCTGAGACCATTTCAATGAGCACTTCTTGCACTCCCAAAGAGGAGAGTGTACTCAGTCATCAAAGCAGACAGCTCTCTATTATTTATCTGTCACAGAACAAAAGCATCAGCTTTCAGAGAGCTATTACATAGCTAATGTCTTATGCTGATAGACAGATTACATGAATGCTTTGTGCAGCTGTTTATACCTGCTTTTATCAGCACACAAAGAAGAGTTATGTAGGAAGGGGAGGGGTACTAAAGCAAGACAGTGTGTGAAGTTTACTTTTGTTTGTTGTGGTATTTGACAGCAGTGAGGATGTGTGTGTGTGTGTGTGTGTGTGTGTGTGTGTGTGTGTGTGTGTGTGTGTGCGCGCGTGTGTGTGCGTGTGTGTGTGTGTGTGTGTGTGTGTGTGTGTGTGTGTGTGTGTGTGTGTGTGTGTGTGTGTGTGTGTGTGTGTGTGTGTGTGTGTGTGTGTGTGTGTGTGTGTGTGTGTGTGTGTGTGTGTGTGTGTGTGCGTGTGTGTGTGTGTATATACGCGCGTTGCATGCGTGCTCATACAGTGTGCTTATGCACATATACATTCCAGCTTCATTTACCCAACAAGGCAGAGACAGACTATTAAAAGACAGAAGTTAAGGAATCTTAATTTGCTTCTCTGTCTTGTTAGGACTGGATTTCCTTAGTTGAGAAACAAAAGACCTCTGTTAAGTCATATGGAGCAATAAAATCTAGCACTGAGCAAACATTGTATATATTTGTGAAATGCATCCTTTCCTAAGCTTGTGTATGATGTGTTATTTTAATTAGGCAGACAACAAGAAGTTTACTGTAGCAATTTTTTTGTGCTTAGTTTTACTACTAGCATACTTTATAGCTGCTTTCTTGATTAAGAGAAAAAAAAACCCTTCCGCATCCTGATTTATTTGTTTGTTTGTTAGTTAACGGGTTATTTGAGCTCTTCTAGAACCTATTTTTAACCATGACCGGGTGTCAGAGTTTGAACATACAGAGTAATGAATACAGAGCAAAATCTGAGTGGGCATATATCACACATTTATGTCTTTGTGTTTAGAATTTAAATTCACCACACATGAGGTTTCTTAGCTGAAAGGATAAGGCTGTAAAGGGAAAACTCAACAGCTGTTTGTCCAGCAACATTTGTTCTGTTGATCCTATGGAAGTACTGTCTTGCACAGTATGTTAGAGGTCTTTGCTTTGAGTCCCAAATAAGAGCTAATATCATCCTCTCACTTCTTTCTCTGTATTTGTGTATGTGTGTTTATAATTCAGCCTCGGTCACCATGCTGGTGGTGTCCTACTTAAAAGAGTAAGACTTTAAATGGAAAACTTAACATATATCTGTCTAGAATCTTTTGTTTGGTCTAGTGGCAGTGACAGTGGCATGGTGCGCTGGAGGTCATGGCTCCAAGTCCCACCTGAGAATTAATATTATTCTTTCACTTCTGTGATTCAAACAATGCCAAATCTGAGGGTTTTCTCCATATTTATGCATGTGTGCATGTAACTCAACCTTTATCACCATGCTGCAGTTTTCCTAGCTTATGCCTTTAAAAATTTTTTCAGCGATACAATCCAGTCCATAGCTAACCAGCTCACTCCCACTAACTCCACAACTACCTCAGTCACATCCACTACGTATCCTCTCTTTAACTTCCAACCAGTCTCTACCTCTCTTATCCGAGCCCTAATCAAAAATTTAAACTAACCACCCTATCGACTGACTTCCTCCATGCTTGGTATCTAAAAATAGCTGCAGAAGCCATAGCATACCCTATTTCTATCCTGATTAATAGGACCCTGTCAGAAAGTGCCATCCCCTCCATCTGGAAAATAGCTCATGTTATCCCACTCCACAAACGAGGCAATTCATCTGAGTTATCTAATTACCATACTCTCACTACTGGCCAAATTAATGGAGAAGTGTGTCCATAAGCAACTCAAGCACTATCTCACTCTCCATCTGGAAAATAGCTCATGTTATCCCACTCCACAAAGGGGGCAATTCAACTAAGTTATCCAATAACAGACCCATAGCTATTCTCTCACCACTGGCCAAAATAATGGAGAATGTGTCCATCAGCAACTTAATGCACTATCTCACTCTAAAGAACCTGCCGGCAAACTCTCAGCACGGCTTCAGGCTGAATCACAGTATCACAACTGCCCTTCTTTCCTTCACCAATGCTATAAACCAAAATCAGAATACTAGCATGCTATCCTCAGCCCTCTTTCTAGATGTTTCTAAGGCATTTGACATGGTCAATCATCATTTACTTATCCACTCTCTAAACTACATCTCCCTGGATAACCAAGCTATGCAATGGTTTACATCCTATCTGAGTGGAAGAAAACAGGCTGTATTGTGGCAGGACAAATTGTCCTCACAGCTACTTCTCACCCTGGGTGTCCCTCAGGGTTCTATTTTAGGGCTTTTACTCTTTTCCATCTTCATCAATAACCTTCACACTGTCATCCAGGAAGCCACCTGCATCCAATATGCAGATGATTCCACCCAGATCTGCACTGTCTCATCCCCATCAAACCTGCAAACCTTAATCCAGAACACATTTAATACTGTTGAAAATTGGCTAACCAACTGCTCTTAAACCCCAGCAAAACTAAACTACTACTATTTACCCCCACCAGCTGATCCACCCCTCCTTCCTTCTCCATATTATCCAACAATGGTACCTCTATCTTACCAGACACCCACACTAAGCTTTTAGGGGTTTTAGTGGATAATAATCTCAAATTTGACTTACATGTCAATAAGACTATTAAAACTGTTAATCAAAAGCTTGGCTGACTTTACAGAAACAAACCTTTCTTAACCCTATTAGCACGTACAGCTATCGTCCACTCTCACCTGCTCTCTACCCTCCTATATGCTTCTCTCATACTTTCTAACTTAAATAAAACTGAAATTAGTAAACTCTCTCTCTGCTAAAATGATATGTCAGATTCGCCACAAAGTCTACATACAGGACACATCATTGTCAAAACCTCAGGCTCCTAGGGTGGTTAGAGTTTCCTAACTTACTCCAGCAGAATCAGCTCATAGTTGCACACAAAGTTCTCACACACCCTGAAAATACTCCTGCACTCAAAAACATTATAAAACCCTACTGTAACCCGAGGCCATTACGCTCATCCAACAAACGACTGGTCCAAACACACAAAGCTATTAATTGGGCAGGTGACTCCCTATTTGCCAACTACATTGGCAAAACTTGGAGTTCACTCCCATCCAACCTTACTCTAGAACCCTCTCTTAATCACTTTAAAAAAGGCCTCAAACTATATTTTAAAATGCACTGGCTTTGTCCCTGTACCAACGCTGATTAACTCCTTAGATACCTTCCAGTTTCATTTTATACCTACTGCCTTTTAATGTCTTTAGGTTGTTACCTATTTCAACTTTATATAATTTGTAATCACTGTGAACTGTTATTTTTTAAGCCATGTATAATATGAAAAACTATGAAACCTTATTGTTTTTCCTCTGTGAAGACAACACGTTACTGTCTCAGTACCATACTCTGTAAAATTAATTTTCTCTGAATGGGCTCTGTGAGCTGTCTGTCTGCCTCTTAATTTGTTATGTATATATGTGTAACTGGAGCTTTTCTCCCCAGGCCTGTGCTGAAAATGGACATATATCCAGTCAGACTATCCCGGTCAACAAATGTAAAATAAATAAAACTATAAGGCTGTAAGGGAAACTCAACACCTATTTGTCTGAAGGCTGTTCTTGGCATGTTATGCCAGAGGTGCCTGGGTATAATATTGTCCTTTGATTTCTATGATTTCAGCACAGGATTGTTGTAAGTCCAAAGTATTTAGAGCAATCAATTCAAGTAAACTATTTTATTTCTAAAAACAAAATAGCTCCAGTTCCAAATCCTCCTTCTTCAAGACAAGGATTGACTACAACTAATTCCTTTTATAGGCTTTATTGAGGTAAATACTTTTGTGCCTGCAAACTTGTTTATATCCTGTTCTTACAACAATTGCTGTATAATCACGTTGGAGGCAACTATGTTCTGGGATTAAGTTCTAATTGCCAACATGAATGTGCATTGGTTATTATGCACCATTAGTACATTATACCTTTTAAAAAAGTGCCCCACCCATACCTCTCAACTCCAATTTTAAGTTCAAAATCTGGGCCCATTCCACTACTCTGATGTGATGTCTGACAGCTTCAGATTTTTCTTTTTCATTGTCTTGAATATAGAGCTAAGGAAAGGGAGAGTTTTGTTGGAGATTTTCTAGTCAAAATGGGCCCATTTTTGGACAAGGCTACAATTCAGTACCAGGGAGGTGTTTACAAAAAATGGTAGGTTGCTCTTATTGTTGAAGATTTTGCCAAGAGAATGTGTCATGCTTTGGTGTATATGTACAATTTATCTGTGTGTGTGTGTGTGTGTGTGTGTGTGTGTGTGTGTGTGTGTGTGTGTGTGTGTGTGTGTGTTTGTGCGCGTGTGTATATATGTGTGTGTGTGTGTGTGTGTGTGTGTGTGTGTGTGTGTGTGTGTGTGTGTGTGCGCATGTGTTTGTGCGCGTGTGTGTATGTGTGTGTGTGTGTGCACTTGGGAAGAAGGCAAAACTTTGTCTCTTAAATGTGTACAGTTTTGCAAGATGTGTCTGAGTTCGCTTCGTAATTGTATATCGTCCATCATTATTCTCTGCATGTTCTCATAAATAGCGGAGGATTACATTTGGTCAGTAATGCTACAGTTTCATTATTCTTATTGTTCAGAAAATGCATGTCGATGCAGCACCTGTTGTTCTGTTAGCTTTTTAAATTTTAGTTGCCTGCCTCTCAATTGTTCCCAGTTTTGCAAAACAGCTCTGATTTTGCCTCATATATTTGCCCTTTTCCTTGTTAAATTCTTCATTTTTTTGTAAACCATTGAGAATTATAGTCACTCAATGTGAATCATTAGTTTCATAATTCTTATTATTTAGAAAAAAGACATGTCAACACATCGCTAATTGTTTTGTTAACATTTTAAGTAAATTATAATTGTTTGGGTGTCTGTGCTGAGGGTTAAGGCTCTGAGCTGTTAAATTGATTCATGTAGTCACATTTACAATGTTTGATTTCTTTCATTTCCATTTGCCTGCTATGTGACTTTGAGCAAGTCACATAACCAGAAAGTCCTCCTAGGTCACCTAAGGAAGGGGCACTTTGTACAGTGGATTTATCTAATTAACAAATGGAGACAAAAATAAATTATATAAAAATCTCACCCTGTTTTTGGACCATTTCTTCCTCCATTATTTTTGGCTTTTTCCAGAATTCTTTAACAAATATGGATGAGAGGTATGTTGGTCTGCTCCTTGTAAAATGTATGCTTTTCTGACAAATTGTTGTATTTTTCAGTCAACAAACCTTAGGTATGTGTGATTCAGAATGTGTATCCTTCTGAATATGATTATTAATGCAAATATTGTTATTCTGACAAGTATGTAAGAGAAACATTTAAAAGTTGTTCCTGATTTTTGGTCTTTGTATCTCATACAGTAATGAGATGAGATACCTTTCTGGGCCATTACTTATGTATTTATTAATTTACATGACCTCAAGCAGATACCTGACCTTACCGTCTCTCTTTCTCTCACTCCCATAATCTATGCAATTAATGCTGGGAGATCACATAATGAGCTGTCCAAGATTTATTGATTAAATTGTTAGAAAGTTTAGATGCAGCTAACAAAAGTACCCCTTTGTAAATTATGAAGACTTAAAGCAAACTTAGCTTGTCTGTCCTTCAGAAAAATGAATGTTCTTGTCAATGTTGTAAACCATCAAAATACAGTGTCAGACTGCTTCTTAACATGCCAGTTTTCTTCATTTTTGAATTATTGAAAAATCAAGTTTTATTTGTTTATTTATTTGACTTTGTTTACCTAGAAAGTCTGAGTAGGTAAAGTCAGCAGAGGTGCAGAAAGAAAAATTACACATCACATACATTTGAATAAGCTAACCGTAAAAATATATTATAGCAATATACTATAACACCCAGGATTTACCTTAACAGATCATCACCACGTTACTTATGGGCAGTCTTGATTTGTGAAAAGGATGGCTCAGGTCAGTTAAGGGGTGAAGTGCCTCACAATGATGTGTTTGATTAATCTGGTTAGTTTATTATAAGATTGCTGCAATATAGCTAGCTGAGAGGACAATAGGTTAATAAAAATGATAAGGGATATAGAAGGCTAAGGAGTCGATAAGTCTGAGTGAGCTACAGTCCTATTTACATATTCTGTTTAGAATGGCCTTACTTCAGGAAGAATTCCTAGTTTATGGTTATTTTTTTTTTTAATCACATATATTAATCTCTGCTGCAAGACACGTGGCTTACGTTTGTGAATACTGTTTTATCATGGTGGCAGGTGAGAAAGTAGTGATGTCAGCATCCATGTCATCTACTGATATATTGGGTGCACTGGATTCATTAAGGGAATTAGCAAAATGTATGTTATATGAGATAAATATGCATGCTGTGTTACAGTTTGTTTAATCAGTGAAAAGGCAGGGTTGTGCTTTTTGATTCAGGTTCTGTAAGTTTATTGACTGTTGACCAAAACTGTTTTGACAGAAACATGTTTTTCTTTTTATAACTCTTAAATTAATTTTTAGAATTTTAGGGGCTCCCATAAAGTGAAACCACTCACAAAGGAACATGCATGCAAGAACACAGTCCAGACTCTTCTACTCCTCAGTCTGCCATATGCCCCAACAACCCTCACCCACCAACCTACAGTCCTCTCATCCAGCCAAACAGGCACTATCCCACAACAAAATTGCACCGTTTGCAAGCAGTAGAACACACTACTGCGCATTTTGACTTTATAAGTAATGTGTAGTCTGGCAGAGATTGACAATGATCACCAGTGATCATATCTGATCTCTCACAATAGCAGTTGTCTTCCTACATTGCCATTTGGGGGAGAACAAGTCAGAGAATATACTACTTTCCCCACCTTGAGGTTAATGTCCCATCTTTACAACTGCCCACAGTTTTCTATGATGTCACATGGACTCTTCATCTCCATGGTATCTCAGCAAAGCACCACAGCTCTAGAAGAATTATCATGGAGATGCACCCTAGGGCCTTCTAAAAATACACTGTTGCACTCACAGGTCTACTGCCTTTGGGAGCTATGATCAGAGAAAAAAAATATGCTCCCTATTTTCTATGTCAGACGTGGCCAACTTTGTTAGCAACCACCACAAATGGTAAATTTTCCATGAATGTGTGATGAATTTAATGAAGTAATTGATTCTGCAAAGACCCAGACTTCAGAGCCTCAGCATTAGCAAATCGGTCTATTAAGTGCCTTAATTTCTGATGAGTTCCACAAGAAATGCTTAATTAATTGTTTTACAAATGTCATTTACGTTACTGGTATATATATATATAGGTGGTTGTTTTTGTGCAAGCAAGTAACATAATACATGTAAAGATCCCCTATATGTCTGTTGTTGATGGGGAGATAGGATAAACTTGTGACATATTTCTAGCTACACTCTAAAATGCAGAATATTATCTTAAGATAATATTTACATTAAGGTTGCATGCTTTAGCTCAAAAAATGCTAGGCAGAGGTGAGTATGATTTTCAGCATGCACTGGAGAGGTTCACTGCTGAGTGTGACAGTCAGGGTGGTGGTAAAGCTCAGAATGTCTTAATCAGAAAAGAAGGCTTCTCTACTGGAGAAAGGTATATTGTTTATAACTTCATAGGTTAGTACTAGGCTAACTGCCCTATGGGCCATTTTCAGCCTAGCCAATTACCCCATGTGGGAATCAAACCCTGCTCCTTATGTTTGTTAAGTAAACACCTTAAACATTATGCCAACCTCTCACCCTATTGCTTTGTATGTCAGGTAGAGGAGTTTAAATTTAATGGGGCTTTGTTCTGTAGTGAATTTAGATGGCATTGGATACTGGATGGGATAGTGTGGAAGTAGTGAACTGACACCTAGGCACAGGATGAAGCTCTCCATTGGCAATCTGTATCCTACCTACATATGGTCCTAAACTTTGGGTAGTAACCAGCAGGAAGATACTAATGAAAACAAGTAGTCGAAATCAGACTCATCTGTGGGGTAGCTAGAATTACTGTCTTTGGCAGAATGAGGAGCTCAGCAATCTGTAAAGATCTAAGTGTACAACCACCACTCCTCTGGTCTGGGAGAAGACAATTGAGTTAGGGCTCCTTGTGTAGATGCTCCTTGGGTTCCACTCATGGGAGCTATAACATCTGCGTTGTACGGGTAGGAAGCTTTGGGGCTAACCTGAGACACATTACACATCTTAGTTTGCCTGAAATACCACCAAGACAAGCAGTTTAGAAAAATTGATGTAAAAAAAATGTAAGTTAGGGAGCTATAAATCACAATCACTTTCTTTGGCTGAAAAGGATCTAAGAGAGACTAATTCATTTAGATAGGTAGCACATAAACCAGTTAGTAGTCACTCTGCTGAAGTTGTTAAAAATCTAATACAGATCTGAATTGGAAGAAGAGCTGACTTGTTTCATTTGTTTGGCTAACAGGCCTCCTTGTATCAACATTGCTCTATGATGGTTTAAGTACTTTATTCTAGCTACTTACAGGAAGGGTGGAAGTGACAACCTGAATGTTATGACGATGACAAAATATGTATATTGGATGCTCTGAAGATTTTAATCCAGTGAGACAGTTTGTCTGTGAAGAACTCACAGGTCCCAAAGAAAGAATTTTGATAATATCTTAACAACATTGAGACTATCTCCATTGTAGGAAGCAGTCCACTTGTTCATTTTTTGAAACTGTATCTTAAAAAATAAGCAAATCTGTCTTACATTTTTTTAAAAGCTAATTAATAATGCTGTCTTGGACAACGTGATAATGTTAGCCTTGAAGGCTTTAAGCTGAATAAACTATACAAAAAATATTTTCTTATTGGTGGGATCAGGGTTTGGAGCTGCTGTAGAGACTTCTTAAGTTGGGTGGAAGTTGGCAGAACCTGAGATAAGATGTCAGACGTCACTTAGGTATCTAAGTAATCAACCAGGGTCTGGCAGTGCAGATTTGGGGAATGGTAATTATTGATCTTCACACAGAAATGGTAGCTAATATACTTATTTGAGGCTATGTTACGATGTGGTGCTAAAGCAGCATCTGGAAAGTTGACTCACAATTGAGCATGTAGCTGGGGCTGAAGTGCACATCAGAGTTTATCCTCTGAAGAAAGTAGGTATAGGTAAGTTGTCTTTGTTAAGGCAATTTGTAAAGAATTATATGCAAGCTGAGTAATCAGGATGGAATATATGAGACCACAGATAAATGGAAGCTTTTTCAACAGTCCTGTTGCATCTAGAAATGTATTGCTTTCTACAGCACCTTTTCCAGGTATACACCCACTTTTAATAAATATCAGCTCCATATCCAAACAGCATCTTTATCATGCTCTTCTGTCTGTTTCAAACTCAGTAGGCAGATGTGCATTTTATAGTTGTAATCTCTGAACTCTGATATACCTATGTATGCTCCTCAGTGTCTCTCATATGGAAGTAACCAAAGGAATCCAACCCAGAACTGCAGAATGACCTTCATTAGCAGCCTTCAGCATTAATCATCTGTGCTGAGCTGCCTTACAGGGGACACAGAATTTAGTAATCAGCAAACATGGTTAAAGGTTCAATTCACAAGTGCAAATGGTTAAAAGAGCTAACGGTGTGTGCTGTTGGCTTAAGAGGAATCCTGGGTAAATAGTAATATCTTTATCTTGTTATTGTATTAAAGCCAACAACCTGTAATGTTGTTTAGTATTGCTGCAACTTTGTATCTCTGTTTATCATGTACATGATGTGGAACTTTTCTCCCTGGGCATTCGCTGAAAAAGGACCTGCGTCCAGTCGGGATTTCCCGGTAAACAAATGTAAATAAATAAATAAATGTGTTTGCATGTTTTTGCAATGACACCAAGTATTTCCCTTTCCTCGAGGGCATGTGACCTCAGAGTTAGACTGTGATAATAACTGAGGTGTGGAGGTGCAGCCCTAAAAATGTGATGCTTTGGGGCTTGAGCACCTACTAAAATAGTTTGTTGTTGTTTTGTAGAAATATTAATTTAAATTATTTTAAATCCATTTTTGCTTGCAAGACTCATATTGTTTGTGTAATTATTTATATGGCAGTAAAATATTTCCTTTTTACAGAAAACTGTTGCTCCTAAAGTCAGTTAGCAAACAATTAAATTTTTGAAAAAGACAGCTAGGTTAATGTAATTGTACTTTCTATGATATCCAGTTTCTGTACAGCATGTATACACATATATAGGCTGTAAGATGTTTAATGCTGACCTTGTGTATATCACATGTACACGTACATAGACTTTAAGAAGCCACTACTGCATTACTTTGTTAATCTTGTAACTTTGCTGTATATATTAAAAGTTGTATTTCAAATGTGACTGAGTAACAGTCCTGTACATCAGCAGTCCGATTTTATTTATTTATTCAATTTGGTAACTGGGGTAGGACATTAATCCAAATGGACCGATTTCAGTCTCAGCCCAGACAAATATAAATGACAATAGAGAAGCAAGTAAAGAAGAAATATTATGAATACAAGTAAACTATGTGAAGATAGCAGTAATAAAGTATGCGGTACAAATGACAACAGGAAAGGATGTTTAGAGTAAAGAGGGAAGAAAAAGAGAGTGCAAAAGTGAACAGATAGAGTGCAAAGTCTAAAAGACAGCAAAAATAAGGTAAGGACATGCAGAATTCAACTGTAGACAATATATACAAAGTGCAAGAGATTTCTCGTGTTACTGTAGGAAAATAATGTGAAAAAGGCAAAGGTGCCTGACTGGTGAAGAGGACAATGGGGTATTAGCTGATGTGTCCAGAGGGAAAGCATTTGCAAACTGACATGAACCTGAGATGATCTATAAGCTGAACATGAAATAATGGGTATGGGGAGAGGTCTTGAAGATTAGAAGTGACAGATGCCCAGAGTTTGGGGCCTAGGATGGAGAAGCTATACTTAATGCAGTGAATTTTGGTTCTTCAACTTTGAAGAAGTGGACCAGAGTGGATAAAACTTCTTAGATGGTAAATGAGAGGTCATATGAAGAGGTTGGAGGCAAAGGAAGGACAGGAGTGTTATTTGAGGAGCTTATGGAGTTGAGATCTATGAAGCAGGTTGGCACTTTGTTGGACAGGAAGCCAATTGGCGTTAATAAACATGATACAATGATGATTGTTTTTTTGGGGAGAGGGTAGTGAAACAGCAGACATATTTACTTATAGTTTGGATGGTGGAGGAATTATTCCTGGATGAAGCTGCAAACAGTGGGAGCTCATATTTAAGCTGTGCTACTAGACTGCTTTTGCCTATAGCATTCCTGGTTAGTCTGGAGAGAAAGGGGGACATTTTATAAGACCAAAACAAGAGAGCAATGGGGCTATCAAGATGGTCATGGATAAAAAGTGATTGAGAGTTTTTCCTGTCATTCAGAGGGGGTACCAAGAAACACTGTTTTAGTTTTGGAGGTGTTCAGAATTACCCTTTTGTTATTAAGCCATTTGATAAGAGAAAGTAAGTCAGTTGTTGTTATATGACCGAGAAGGTCACATTTAAGTGAAATAAGACCATGTCATCAGCATAAAGTAAGATAGAGAGTAAGAGAGAGAGAGGTGAAAGAGGTCAAGTAATAGTTTATTGCTAAAAAATAGAAAAAAGGAAAGCATAATGGAGCCATCAGAGACTCCTTTAAGGAGGTGTGTGGAAGCAGAGAAGGTGTTCAGAGAAATAGTGATTGGAAATATCAGTAACAAAAGTGCTGCACAAGTTGTCTTATTAAGCCACAAGCCATGCCGTTTGAGGAAAGTAGATGATATGGGAGATGTAAAGGGTAAGTTGATTCAAAACTAATTTTTATTATATTTACTTTAAGTATAGGAAGAATGAAGACGGGATGGAAGTCAATCATGTGAAGTGGGTTAGTTTTTTTTGTGGAGTGATTTAACAATGGCTGTTTTCCAGAGATCAGGCATGATGTTTTGAGTTAGGCTGAGATTATAAATGTGAAAAGTGTGACTATTAAGTCCTTACATAGGAGTAAGAACCATGGGAGATGATTGTCAGGTGAGTCAGTTTTCAGTGTCACTTCATATTTAGCCTTGATTGTTTAGAAATGGACACTGGGAATATAGCAGGGAGAAGAGAGGTCAGAAGGAGAGGAGGGGTTATTAATGGAATCAGAGATGGGAAACGTACTGAAGAAGAGGCTGAAATCAGTGGACATGAAGTGAGATAAGGTGGAGTAGGAGTTAGCTGGATTAGTACAGACTGTCAAACAGTTGACTTCTGCCCAGAATTTTTGGGAAAGTCGAGAAGGGATAATTGATGCTTTTTCATTGTATGACTTTTATGTTGTCTGATTGTCTGTTTAGCTTGATGTCTTAGTCTAGTATAATGTTTCATGGTGGTTGAGGATGGTTTGTTTTTCCAATTATGCCAGGCATTGTCCCTTAGACTTAAGGTGGCATTTGAGTTTGTATGTGAGCCGGTATTTTTTTTTGTGAGCTTATAGAGTCATGTGACTTTAGGAAAAATTAGTTGTTGAGGTTAATGAGAATTTATCTGAATTTTTTTGAATTTATGTGAATGCTGCAGTGGTTAGTGTCAACAGAAGAGAGAATAGGAATCCAGTCTACTGAGGCTAGAATTGCCTTTAGTCTGAGGATGTTAGATTGGGATTTGTTCCAGAACAATATGAGGGAGGGATGTTATTTATGTGGTGAGATATATTGAAGCTGATTGGACAATGGTCAATGAAGGAAGGGAGGGGGGATGAATGAAAATTTCAGAAATAATTTTAGAATTATTAGTACTAATAAGATCAAATAGTGAGTAATGAGAAGAGTTAGGATTTGGACTTGTGGGTTCGGTGACCAGTTGTGTGGGGATGGGTTAGTGTAGTCGCAAGTTTTTAAGTGCAACAAAGGGGTAAACTAGAAGAAATGAACATATCGTCTTCTACTGCTAGCTGAAATGATTGTATGTACAAAGAGGGGTATATTTCATGCTACAGTGCTCACACTGGTCATATATGGCCCATGCCTGCCCCATCTGTTTCTATCCCAGTGCACTTCTTATATAGAGTTGGATTACTAAGGTCCTTAGTGGCTTAGGGCACATAACATGACACAACACAAACTTCTTCTGTAGTCAGAAGCCATTAGGGATTGGGTTGAGAGGGTGGGTCTCTCACTTTGTAATTAACTAGATGCTTGTTGAACATGAGGCATACTGCTGTACCTAATGGCAGTTCACTGCATGTTCTCATACATTGTTCAGTAGGAAATTCGTCCAACATTAGCATGTAATGCACATGAGAGCAGATGTAAGCAGTATTTACTGACCATTAGGTTAAGTTCATACTGGAACTTTCTTTTCGGAATTGGAATGCTTACTGAAATGAAATAACCAGTCACAGTGTCAGGGTTAGAATTTCCAAGCCAGCAAAGTGGTTTAGAAAGGAATGTTTTCATCAATGTGAAAGGTCGTGAAATGTGAAAAGTCACTGCTTAATAGTAATACTGCAGTTGTGAGTGTTGTTTGAGGGAGAGATTACTAGATTGTTACATATTTGTACATAAAATTCGATAAAAAAAATGATTTCTGATACTGAAATGTGCAGACTAAAAAAATGTAAAACAGTATCCTATGGCACCATGGTCAACAATAAATACAAATGGACATTTGGGGAAAAATTGATTCTGATCAAGTCCCGTTTTAGGGAACAAAAGTGCTTAATCCTAATTTTTATGTGTTACAATGAGTAAGTTTTTTAATGTCCATTTGTACTTATTGTTGATCATGGTGCCATAGGATACTGTTTTATATTATTTTATATTTGTACATACAAAAGGCAGAAAAGAGATTTGATGTTTCCCTGTCTGGTAAAAAGCAGCATTGTGGTGCATTTAGTGCTGGCAGGTTAAGATGTCCTGACCAAGCCTGAATCCATATTCCCACAGTTTACCTCATCCCAAATCATTAATGGGTTATGCCTACAATGCAGTGAATTTGTTGCTGACAAAAGATGAAGAATGAATAACACTGCATGCTAAACCTAAACTTTTTTCTGCAAAGCCAGCAATAGTGTTATCTCAAACGTTCACTCTAGAAGAAAGTGAGGTGCAGGCAGTACTGCAGGCAGAAGATGGGAGTCATTAGATGAATGTGTGCATATAGGACACATTTAATGCAACTGTTCCAACATAGTGATTCTACTGAAGGTGGCAAAAGCCTGGTCTCTTTGCCAGTTTTCAGTACTCCAACTTCCCCCGTCCAATATTTCCAGTTTTTCAGGTCATTTAATGACTGCATCAGCTGCTACTTTTCATATGTATATTACTTTTCATATGTTGGCTACACTGATACTTTTAATGTCTCAAAAAAGATTTTGTATTTGCAATGCAAAATTACATTTCCAGCAACACATTGGTAGATTCACTGTTTTCTGTTCAATACTTTGCCCGTAAGTACCAGCCCATACATAGTTTCACTTTTTTTTGTTATGCTCATAGCTAGAGCAAGCTGAAAATTAACAGGACTTTACACTAAAGTTTAGTTTGCAAGTGCAGTCTCATAAACTTGACAGGTTGTGATATGGTCTCTTTAAATAAGAAAAAAAATGTCACAGTTGTACTCCTTTGACATGTCTCATCTAATTCTGTGATATTCTGTTTTCTGTTTTATCCATTCCTTTAATTCATATATATTGTACACAGCCTCACACCACCCAAGCTGCAACTGAACTTTCCAATTTTACAACAGTATATTCCACAAACATCCGAATGCCTTAAATATATATATATATATATATATATATATATACTGTATATATATATATATATATATATATATATATATATATATATATATAGATATGTGTGTGTGTGTGTGCGCGCGTGCATGTGTGGTTTGCAATCACATGCTTGATGCTCAGAAGGTTAAACTGTCTGAACTTTGCATTATGACTGCTGGAATGTTGAATACCAACATTACCAACAGTCCAAACTTGCCCCCCTTCCACACAAATGTTAGAGCTTGATCCAGGGTCCAAATCAGAAGGGAATTTCAGCATTAGAAATAGTTTTCAGGCTTTCTGGTATTTTGCATGCCGATTTTCAGGGAAAGGTTTCAGTGAATAACATATAAACTTCCCAGCATTGAGCATTCAGTAATAAACTGTTTTACGTGTCTTCCTAGACTAAATCCTTTTCCCTCCTGGAAATGCTCTATACTGTATAGTTTCTCTGCCTCACTACACATTTGTGTTTGTTTTCTCCCAGATTTCATATTTTACACTGCTTCTAATAGGCTGGCAATACATAATTACTCTTGAATTCTCTGTCTTTTTATCCCTCTAGTATTTAACTCTAGATGCGACCCCCAAACCAGGATTCCCTTGCGACTACAAAACTCAAGTCTTGTTATCATCCACCCTGCTAACTACTCCCACTGGACTTACAAACAAGAAGAAATACTACAATATTAGTACATCAGGTAGTGTAGGTTATTTCATTAAATGAAACCTTTCCATTTGTACATCACCTCTGTGATTCTGTGGTTTTACTGCTAATTAACATTGTACTACTAAACTTGTGCATACAGCACCAGGTTCGACAGGTACTTGCCTTTCTTGCCCACCCATGTCACCCACCCAAGTAACCTTGCTTAACTATGTATTAGGTTTAATTGTAAAATCCTCCAAGTATTCAAGTAACTTAATATATTCGCCTAGCCTTATTATGGCTTTGGGGTTTGCTACTACTATTTGTTAAGAAAAACAAAACAAACAAATAAATAAATAAATAAAACCTTCACCAATATTGCTTAATTCTTAAAATTTACGCCAATTCTGCTTTTATCTTGAACACACATATGTTCTGAGGGGTCTAAAAAAGCCTGATAACTTACCTTTGTCCAAACTGTTCTCTGATAACTTTCTTTTGACTTCCTTTTCTGTATTTCAACCCACTTTGTTCGCCCTTGCTATGCTCAGGCTTACTCTGATCCCCAAACCTACCCCCATGTGCACCCACTCCACTTTTCCTTAGACTTATACTTCCTCTAACCACTCCCCAGCAAATTGTCCTATCTCTTCTTTCCATATCTACATCCCACACCCTCTATCCACTCCCCAAAACAATTATCCCATCTCTTCTCTCCTCATCTACTTCCCACACTCTCATTCCCCACCCACCCCCCAGCCCCTCCCCACAATTACACCCGCTCATCCTCCACTCCCCAATATACCATACTATATCTCTTTTGGCCTCTTATCAATAACCATCACCTTTTCATTCCACCTTTCCAATCCAGAATTCCTATACAAAACTCTGTAATACCCATGTTTGCCCTAGCTTGTTTACTCCTCCTAGCATACAAAACGACCTCCTATCACAGCTTTAAAAACACATACAACACACTTTAATCAGATGACGGAAAACAAAAAACAGTAAGCGCTTTCACAATTAACAACGCGCTTCCTCAGAGAGTTACATTGGATTGTAAGTCTAAATGTTTATAGACCACCAGTTATTAATAACACTGTCCCTTTAAAACATGCCTTTAAGGCACGGGCATTACCTCACTAATTTTTGAATAGTTTATAGTTAATAGAGTGAAACAACGCATCTTTGACTGTTATAAAGGTGTTTGTTAAAAAAGTTTTTTATATATAATTTTGCATATTGCTCATATTAAGTTTTTTAGCGGTACCTTTGAAAACAGTGATTGAACCTGCTCTTTGATTGGTTGAAACAGATTTAAAAGTCTTGAGTGTGTGATATCAGTGTAAGTCTGAGGAAATGATTTGTTAATCGTGAAAGTGCTTGATTTGATTTGTTACTGTTGTAGAAATAGTCTTTATCCAGTTGTGCCACTGTTGTTGTAGTGTACCTCTTACCACACGCACACTGTTACAAACTAGCACTCCCCAACACACTCTCTTATTTCATATAACAGCCAACCCAATATAAACATATCAATTTCCCCTGAAGTATTATAGCAATAACCCACGCCTGGGTGTGGGTAATGCGGGATTTACCCACGGTTGGCGTGGTTTGGTCCAGAGGGCGAAGCCCGAGGGACCAAACAAAGACAACCGTGGGTCAATCCCGCATTACCCACACCCAGAAGTGGGTTATTGCTGTTATACTATGACATTATTTAAGAAAAGAAATAATTACTTTTCTTAAATAATGGCATTGTATAATGCCTCTTTGCTGCCCTTCCGCAGCTGTCTGGTATCCACGGCAGTTCTGATGTACTGCGCATGCCTACGCAGTACATCAGAGCTGTGGTCAAAAGCAAAGGAGAAAGCAAGATCTCCGTTGCTTTTTACTGTTTCGTGATGTTAAATGGGTTTAATATAGTGAGACAGCTTTAAAATAAGCAACGGTCCGTTGCTTATTTTAAAGCTGTCTCGCTATGTTAAACCCATTTAACATAGCGAAACAGTAAAAAGCAATGGAGATCTTGCTTTCTCCGTTGCTTTTTTTTTTTTAAACCTGTCTCGCTATGTTAAATGGGCTTAACATAGCGAGACAGGTTTTAAAAAAAGCAATGGAGAAAGCAAGATCTCCATTGCTTTTTATACACTGTGTCGCCATAAAGGAGTTTAGCATAGCGAGACAGCTTTAAAAAAAGCAACGGAGATCTACGTTCCTTTTTTTAAACCTGTGTCGCTATGTTAAACTCTTTTAACATAGCGAGACAGTGTTTTAAAAAAGACTTATACTAATGGAAAAAGTCTGGGCGACCGGACCTTTTTCCATTAGTATAAGTCAATTTACAACGTGCACACTGGCCAATCAGCGTGCACGTTTTGGAATATTAATGGGGGGTCATGGTATAATTAACAATAATATACTCTTCTTTACTTATAAATACATCCACACAAATCAACATAGCATCTCCACTTACAAATATTCCAGAGTGCTATACAAACTCACACACCTCATCACTCTATCACAGATTATAAACTACAAGGCCTCATACATCCTAACCTGGGCCTAATGCTAATCCACTCATCTCCCCATCTATTCCCACACACAACAAACCCATACAATCAAGTCCTTATAAATTGCTGAGGCAACCTTCCATTCATAAAAAAAAAAAAAAAACAGCAGCTCTGATCTGCTAATTATTAATTTCAATCTAAGAAGCATCATAAACAAACTACAGGAATTCCATGCTACCCTTGCCTTCTAATCTCCCCTCATTGCCATAATAACTGAGAACTGGCTTAAACCCCTTATAAGAGATGAAGAAATGTTACCTAAAGGCTACAACATTATCAGACTTGATAGATTAAAAAAGCAAGGGGGTGAAGTTGCTATCATATTTAAAGACTTCCTCAAGCTGGTACACCTCAACAACACCCCACCAGACTTTCCAAACTCTGAGTTAATAACAACATGGCTACAACTTAATTTCCATAATACCATAGCTATTATCACCACCTACTTACCCCCTGGAAATAATCTAGCCAGCATAGAAAACCTTCTCTGTTGGCCATCTTCACATTTCAACCAAGAAGCTATAATCCTAGGTGATTTCAACCTAGACTGTCAAACTGTTCCTAACCCCAACCAACTTTATCAACCTCTATAACTTTACTCAGACTATTAACTCTCTCACCTATACAGATAAACACCCCCAAAAACAATCAATACTTGACTAGATATTGAAAAATAAACCTAAACTAGCTCACCTGCCAGTCTGCCTTCCCAACACCCTAACTCACAAAAACATCATATATAAGCACATCCCCAGCAAAAAAAAAAAAAAAAAAACTTCTCCACTCCTTTATTCAACACTCTCCTTCAGAAATCTGAAAGGATCTTGCAGTTCAATACTTTAACAACACCTGCCTCTCAACTTTAAACACCTTAACTCTCATTAGCAATAATTCGCACCAAAGCTAAACAACCTCCTTGGCTAACTAAGGACACCATTATACTTCTTAAATAAAGAGATAGAACCTGGTCAACTTATCAAAATACCAAAAATATAGCTGACCTCACTGCTTATCAGAAACTAAGAAATTAAGCCAAAAAACAAATTGACCTTGACAAAAAAATCCTACTTCACCACATCCCAACAAATATGTAAGCTCTGCTCAACAGGGGCACATGAAAATACATTTTTGGATGGTGGAAGCCAGGGAATCCTTATGGCTAGGGTTATATAAGCCTATGAACCTATAACATTTTGGCAAAGCATTAAGCATCTCCTAAATCCTGGTAGGTCCTCTACCACATCTCCATTAACCACAAACACTACTGACAGCCTGGCCTCCCAGCTTAAGTCACATTTTGTCAAGTCTATTACATCCTAGATCCCTCATAAACAGTTATATCATCATACCCCTATCAGTTACCAACACTACTGAATCCATCCTTAACTCCTTCACCATTAAGCCAATACAAACTAGCCACATTAAAAAAACCCAAACCAAATTAAAGACCTCATCTTCTGCTGCTCACCAGCTCCCAGATGATTTCCAAAAACTAGCTGCCTTCTCTATCTTTTACCCTGTCTCAATACTAATCAACTGCTCTAAATAAGAACAATACGTACCTACCTTCTGGAAAATATCACACATTATCTCTCTTCACAAAGGTGGTCCCTCCACCGACTTCTGTAACTACCGACCCTTCACTATTCTGTCTTCCCTAGCCAAAATTCTTGAAAAGTGTATTCATCAACAACTCCTAGACTACTTCCTTAACAATAACCACTATCCAACTCTCAGCATGGTTTTAGACCTAAAGATAGTAGAAATACTGCTCTGATAAGTTTCACCAACACTGTTAACCTCCTCCATAATCAACGCTTACTCATTTCCTTTATATTCCTTGATATGTCAGAAGCCTTTCACATGGTTTCCCACCAAAAACTTTACAATAAACTAACAGCATACAACCTTAGTTCTTCTTTCTTATCCTGGTTCCATAGCTATCTTACCAATAGACAGCTATCCACCAAATGGGACAGTAATCTCTCCCCCCTCCTACCTATCTCTGTAGGAGTTTCCCAAGGTTCTGTCCTTGGACCTCTCCTCTTTATCATGTTCACCAACAACCTAAGCTCTGCAACCCAACTAGCTTCTATCATCCAATACGCCAAACATGCCTCACTTTTCTGCTTTGCTCCCACATTACCTGAACTACTCAAAAAAAACCCCCCTCAAAAATCACTCCAAAACATACAAAACTACCTTACCTAAAATCAACTCATTCTGAATCCAAAGTAAACCACACTTATATTCTTCTCTGAAAGTAAAGCCAAAAGCAGTCATCCCCCACTCACTATTTACTCGGCACTATAACTGAGCCAATCAATCAAGCTAAACTTCTAGGAGTCACTACAGACAACTGTCTAAAATTTGAAAACATGTAGACCTAACAGTCAAAAAAGCCCATATTAAACTTAGCTCACTCTATAGTCAAACCATTAATAACCAGCAATGCCAGGCTTGCCACAGCCAGATCCCGCTTACTATCCACCCTACTAACTCTTTACAAATCTTTACCAACCTACACAAGCCAATCTAAATAACCTAGATACTTGCTACAATAAAATTGCAAAACCTTCTGCACAGACCCCACCATTGCTTGGCACTTAAAAAACACAACCGGATAGAGCTCCCAACCTATTACACCTAAACAAACTAACCATTGCCCACAGCATCATCCACAAACACAAAAACTGCCTAGCCTTAAATAACCTACTTCAAACAAATACAAACCCTAGGGCTGTGCGATCATCCAATAAACTACTTCTAAAGGTTACTAAATTCAGCAACAGCTATGGTGGTGGCCAGGATTCTAATATAATATCCAGAATCTGGTGTCTATTACCCTAACACATCTAAAAAACACAAATAGCCACAAAATCAAGCTACACCTAAAAGAACATTTTTCTAATCACTGGCTCTGCTCTTGCACCACTTCAGGCTAATCCACAACACTATGAGTGCTCTCTCCCCTGCCTTTCAAGGATTCCTTACAGCTCTTTAATTTTCATTTTTTCTTATTGTATACATAGTAAACTTGAAATGCATTTCTTGTGTGTAATTGTAATACATCTAATTCTCTTTGTACAATTTGTAAAACTGTAAATACCATTATACTATATATTTTGCTATTGTTATTTTCTAATATAACAATAACCCATGGCTGGGTGTGGGTAATGCTGGATTTACCCACAGTTGGCATGCTTTGTTCACGACGGCAAAGCCCGAGTGACCAAACAAAGCCAACCGCGGGTAAATCCAGCATTAAACACACCCAGCTGTGGG
>NC_056734.1:646282182-646377182 GCF_019279795.1 Protopterus annectens | reverse complement strand
CTAGCCTTACTAAAGAAGTAGATAGGTTGAATGAAATTATTACACAAGATTTGGTCTTTGACCAATGGCGTACTTTATTTGATAAACAATTTATGTATGCAGATACTACTTCTCAAAAAATATTTAAAAGGAAATGTGACAAATTAAAACGTGATTTACAGCAATATAAGGATGGTAACATGTATAATTGGAAGAATAAGGACAGCAAAATTAATAATGCCACCAAAGTTAATGAGATGGGTGGGAATGGTAAAAAAACTAGATATAATCTACAAAATTCATATAAACCTTTTTTAGGAAAGGGATACCACTGGGAGGAAGTGCAGGACAGGAATACCAACGTCCGGTGGAATCAACAGTCCCTACAACAAGAGAACCACAGGGAACGCTGGCAGTAGAACCTGTACAACCCATTATTAAGTATAATGAGGTCCAATATGGACAGAGGAATTTTTTTATATATAATTATACATCTTTGACTATAACAGATACACATTTCGCCCTGTTTAGAAAAGGAATGAAATTTATTCCTAGAAGCAAATTTAATTTGGTTGAGAATGTTATTCAATTTAAGATGTATTTGAGGAAGTTAAATTTATCTGTGTTTTTTAAAGGTAGTAGGAATAATAGAATGTCAAATTCTTTACATAGAAAGAGTGTCTTTACCCCACTACTACACCCGGCATTAGGTATATTTGAAAAGGTAGTCTTGGATGAGATGTATAGTTATGGACAGAATGGTTCACATACTATAAAATACAACATGAGTAAGGATGAGTTTCAACTTATGTGTGAATTATGTAGTGACCCCAATATTAGAATTATGCAACCAGACAAGGGTGGGGGAATTGTTCTATATGAATCTACCGACTATAAGAATGAGATACAAGTTATATTACATGATACAGATCAATACGAAGTTTCATCTATTAATGAACTAAATATTGCATATGGTAGAATCGATGTCCTTTTGGAAGAGTTATTGATAGAAAATAGGATTGATCAGGAATTATATCAGTACCTAAAGGTGAAATACCCGGTTACAGCAACCATTATAGGTATTCCAAAGATTCATAAGAATATGTTACACCCTCCATTTAGACCTATTATATTGGGTAGTAGGTCTAAAACCTTCCCATCTGGGAAAGTTATTGATAACTGGCTCAAACCTATATATACTTCTACTAGTCATATAGTAAAGGATTCATGGGATTTTCTGGCAAGATTAACTCAATCTAGTTGGAAACCCAACTTAACTCTGGTCACCATAGATGTAAAGGACCTTTTTACCTGTATTCCTAGGGAAGAGGGTATGGAAAGGTTCATTAATAGTATTGATAAATATACTGAGTATACTTGGGATAAAATCAAGTTAATAGAGGAATTTATGAGCATTGTTATGGACAATAATTTTATATATTATGAAGGGGAATATTTTAGACAAAACAAGGGGGTTGCATGGGCACGGCATGTGCCCCTATATATGCCAATTTGGTTCTCCTAGACTGGGAGCATGAAGTTATTTTTAGTAGTCGATATATGAAGTATATCCAAAGGTATGTACGGTTTTTGGATGACGTATTTATAGTATGGGAGGGGGACAACACTGTTATCCCTGAATTCATACAATTTATAAATTCATCCACCCCCTTTTTGAGCTTTGCACATAAATACATCACGGATGGCATTGCATATTTAGATACTTACATTACCTTAACACCTAATGGTTTTAAGTCCAATATATATAGGAAGGAGACATTTAGTAACACATACCTGGAATATAACAGTTGTCATCCTGTTAGGTTAAAAAACAACATAGTCAAGGGTCAGTGTATTCGGGCTGCCAGAATGACTTCAGAGTATAGTGAGATGGTGATGGAGTTGAATACAATAGGCAATATGTTTAAGCAGAGGGGATACCCTGAATATGTTATTAAGGATGCTACAGAGTATATGAGTAAAATGTGGGGCATTAAATACAAACCTTTATTAGGAGTGGGTATAGACAATATAAGTATAACCAACAGTCAAAGAAATGAAAGGGATTTCCAGACGGCATGTATTTTACCTTTTAGTCATTATACTGAGGATATAAAACATATTATCAAGAAGAATTGGAATATTTTAAAGGGGGATGATGCAATATTGGCTTTAGTGGGCAACGAACCCATGTTTGTTAATAGTGTGGGGTTTAATCTTAAGAATAAATTTGAACACAATAAAGAGAGGTCTAAAGGACAATTGACTGGCACACGGAAATGTGGACACTGTAATCAATGTAAGGCTATTATGGAGGACCAGGAGGTGCAGTTACACAATATCAGCAAAAATATTCTGCACTTTTGTCGTGGCGGTTGTGATACTACCAATGTTATATATCTGATTCTGTGCACCACCTGCCCTAGTTTTTATGTGGGTCAAACAGGAAGAAAATTGAAAAATAGGATTTATGAGCATTTGTATGCAATAAAGAAAAGGGATGAGAATAATGCCCTATTTAGACATGTACGGGACAGTTCCAATTGCAATACTTTCAAGTTTGCAATATTGGAAGTGGTGAAGGTATCACAAAGAGGTGGGAGTATTAAGCACACTCTGGGAGAGAAAGAGGTTAGATGGCAAATTTTATTGAATGCTACTTCACCACCAGGAATTAATGAATACATTTCCATTAAACCTATATTGTTGAATAAGGTTTAATTTTTAAGAGATTTTTTAGAGAGTTTTACAAATGCATAAAAAGCTTATATAAGTAAAACAATATTTGTATGTATATATATATATATTTTTAAAGTGTGTGTTGATGTATTAGAAGTATTAGGGATTTCAGTACCATATATACTAGTATTTTGAAATGGGAACAGCAGACTCTTATTTTTATATAGTTTAATTATATGCAGGTTGAATTGTTGTATGATTGGTGCATTAATTAGTATGAATATAGTATAAAATTATATGAATTTGTAAGGACAGTGTTCTGATGAAGTCTATGTGTTTAGATGAAAGCGCTTAACCTTGTCGTAATTTACAATAAAGTGGTTTTTATACAAGTTTTTTCAACTGGCAACATTTTTTATTCACCCCTTAGTGAATTCTGCTATACTCGTGCTGTTGAGCTGACTTATTATGTAACCATTTTCATCATGTGAACTGTCTAATCTATAACATTTTTCTGATTATATTATTTAAATATTTACTCTTGAGAACAATATGCTGCAGTGGTACGGTGGTAGTGTTGTTACCTCACAGCAAGAGGTTCTCCCGTTCGATTCTCGGCTTGGCTTGGGAGTGCCTTCTGTGTGGAGTCTGCATGTCCTCCCCGCGGTTGGGTAGCGTTCAAAAGACATGCGTGCGTAAATGGGTGTGCCTTCATTGAAGGTTGGGCGTCGAGCTGGCACCTCGGCGTTTCGTAAAAAAATCTACTGCCAATCATTAGCGGACAGGAGTTCTGCTGTGGTGAACCCTTACCAGGAAAAAGCCGAAAGACAAACAACTCTTGAGAACAGTATAGTCTATCATTATGTAACTGTGTTTTTGTAAAGATTAAAAAAAATTTTCAACTTCTGTAAATTTTGTATTGTAATACTGTAACTTTTCTCCCCAGGCCTCCACTGAAAAAGGACCTGTGTCCAGTCAGACTTTCCCAGTAAACAAATGTCAAATAAATAAATTAATAAAAACTCCAAGTTCGCACTATAGTGGAGAAAGGCATACTTCCTAATGCTGGCTGACTGTCTCCTTTCTCTGGTGGAAATATTGGTGTTGTGAGTGTTCATTTAAATGCATGTTTAGTGTTATTGCTCGATCATTTAAAATTCTGGTAAGTGAAATTTCATTAATTTGAAGTGTATAAATGGGTCTACTTCTAAATTTTGAAGTTTCAAAAGTTAGAATTTCTTCTGGTTGAGAACATAAGATCGATGTTTTGAAACTTTGAAATGTAAATAAAAAAAATAAAAACAAAAAAATATTTTTTTACGTTTTTACCTCCCTGCACTCCCCATACGCCCTGCTAATTAAATATATCAACTCCGAGGTCACACTACACAGAGGAAAATGGTAAATATACTGTTCCGAGTTATACAGCGATCTCCATTTAAATGGTTTCATATATATATATATATATATATATATATATATATATATATATATGCAGGTAACGGTATACGAAGATATAAAAATCTGAATAAAAAGTGTTCACAGGAGTTTTGCATTTCACCGTTTATTTTAACAGTCACAGTTTTTAATACACTACAGAAAGAATCAATGTTGAATCACTTTTCTGTTATGGAAGCATAAAGCATATGAAGAAAAAGAGTGCAACTTTCACTAATGTTATTTGTAGCTAAGTTATATGAAACCATAGTGTAGAATTTAAGACGTTATACATGCTGTCAGCATAAGCTGCGGTGGTGCAGAAGTAGCGTTGTTGCCTCACAGCAAGAGGTTCTCCCATTCGATTCTTGGCTGGACCGCCTTGTGTGTGGAGTCTGCATGTTCTCCCCGCAGTCTAGTGGCATTTTGAAAGACATGCGTGAATGGGCTTGCCTTCATTGAAGGTTGAGCGTCGAGCTGGCACCTCGGCACCGTAAAAATCTACTGCCAATCATTAGTGGACCAGAGTTCCACTGTGGCGACCCCTAACCGGGAAAAGCCGAAAGAAGAACATACATGCTGTCAGCATATGCAAATTATCCATAAGGGTACAAGTGACATGGGGCATGTAAGTGCAGGCTTTGTCATTTGTCATCTAGCCAGTTGGTTAGTTGCAATGTTGTTTACAATAAAAGTACACAAGAGTCTTGTGTTCAAGAATGAGTTCATGTTATCTCAGGGTAGGAATTAGGATTCAGCATCTACAAATTAATCCTTATGAGGAACTGGTTTCTTCTTCTGAGGAGGTGTCTGTCAACTTGTTTATGCATACAGTGCCATGTCAAAATGAAACATTCAATTTCAGGGTACAGCATCTAATTCTGTGCATCTGTAAATTTTTGTATGCAGATATTGGTCGAGTGGGACTAACCCAATCAACAAAGTAGAAATAAAATCGCATTGCACAGCATCCGAACTGTACAGGAATTTAAAATAGTCCATATCCCTTCAGAAAACATCAGTGCTAAAGATAAAGGGAGAAACAAAATAAAAGAAGGTGGTGTCACTTTTTTCTACTGTGATTCTTTAACATGGGTTTAAAAGATGCAGTTGGAACATACTGCATGTTTAGTATGAGTGCCTAGACATGTAACATGTTTTTAGAACTGCAGCCAGGGTTCCATTTGTACTTTTAGTCAATAATTGCATTTTAATGAGAGCTTGTTTTCCCTTGTAACCATCTTTGCAATTCTGGATAAAAATACACAGTACATTTAAGGATCAGCCTATATATTTCTTTCTTAGTGCTGGACTAATTGTAATGTATTGGTGTGTGAAACACAGGCTTTCTACTTTGTATTCTGCCACACAGCAAGAGACCCCCACATTAAAATGAAACTGTTTCTTAAGGGGTATTCTCAAGATTTGTGCAGTACAGATTCCAAATTACATATAATTTTGAAGAGGAAGCTAGCAAAAAAGCAGTCAGTGGCCTTGGCATTTTGGTATCCTGCTGCGATAGTTCTAGCATGGCAAAATGAAAAATAATGGATGTAATTCTTTCTCAGAAACATATGCATTAAGTGGCTTGCTTCAGAAAACAAAAATCTGTTCACAGTTGGTGGGGGTCAGGTGAGAGGTCTTATCGCTATTTTTTTTAAGAATCTGTTGTCGTGCTCTTGTTGTGGGTTAAAGAATGTGAGTATAAAACACTCTGTGTCCTTTTTTGCTGTCATGTTTCCTTTGACAGTGACCAGGCAGACAACCTCACTGCTACCGTCCGTACTGTTGCCCTCCTCTATGTTCTTGTTTGCCGACACTGTAGTGTTTTGAGTATCACAGAGAAAGGGGAAGGCCATCTGTATTTCACATTGCACACCCTCTCTTTCCTAGAGCTTCTTTGTGTGACACCGTTTATATAAAAGAACCCTTGGCTAATTAGGAGACAAACAGAAAGGCGGATGAGGGAATACTGAGGAATTCAAAATTAACCCAAAAAGGCTCACATAATACAATGGAAAAACTGCATTTGTAAGTCTGTTTCTGTTTTAGGCATACTTGCAAGGGAGAATTGACTATAAATCCTTTATATACATAAATGGTGTTAGCTTCTTTCCTTTCGAAAGAGGAGGCTGTGTGAGCCAGAAGAAAAGAAATGAGTCTGAATTTAGTTGAAGACTGTGGTCCCATAACACAAAGGCAGTACTAAAGGGGACTGTCTTTCTCCTTGTCTTTATTCTTTCAGCTGTTACTAAGTGTGTCAAGACATTGCGCTTTGCTCTCCCCTTTGTTATTGCTTTCTGTATTTTTAGCTATTCTGTCTTTTTTATTGTAGAGAAAGAAGCTTGTGTGCTATCCCCTGATGAGAATGCATGTTTCTTTCTAGAGGATCTTTGATATCTTTATATTTATTTATGTTTTTGTTACCTTGGTTATCCTTATACAAAGAGACTGTAATCTTGTCCCATTGCCAGCTGAACTGAAAAAGAACCTCATTTTTCATCGTTCGGAAAAAGTAATTGTGGCAGAAATGCGTGCATTTTGCTTACAATACTATAATTTCTGTTTTCATCAAAATCCCATGGGATTTTTAACATCTGTACGTCAAGTTCATATTGTAAAAATGCAATCACTGTAGTATGAACAATTTCAAACTCCATGGGTGGGATTCTACTCCCAAAAGATGTACTTAACAAGAGCCGCATGATTTAGGTACAGATAAGCATATGATGTGATGGGCTCGTGTCCTTCTTGAGTTTCTCAGAGTCAGTGTGACACAGCTTAGATGCAGAATGGCATGCATCATAGAGAGTGTGCCATTTGGTACAAGATTCTTTGAGGCAGGTTTGCTATTTGCAGAGATGTCTATTACGTCATGTTTTTGGAGCAGCCCAGATACTTTTCATTGTACCAGGTCCAATGATGTCCTCCTTTTCAAACAATGAGATAGGTAGGTAGGTAAACCCAGATCAAATTGAACAGAAGTGTAATACTAGTCTTGCAACCTGATCAAAGAATTCTGTGCCCAAATCGCTAGTGAGTGCAAACTAGAGGAGACCCTACATCCTTGTACGACATTTCTATAGGTCTAAAGCAATTTCTAGAAACTCATTTGGTAAGGTTTGAAGGGACTGATCTTACACACAACTCTTCCCCTACCAATGTCTGAACAATGACACATATCTGAATCACGCCACACATCTGTGCTGATCGAGTACACAAAGCCATTAAGTACACAATTTAATCAAAATATTCTGTGTTGGTTTTTAGGAAGTATGCTTCATCTGCTTGCTGAATGGGATTCATGTAATCCTTTTATTACTGGCCAGTGGACACAAATGTATAAAACATGATAAGATTCACAGGTGCATATCATAGCATGATACTGTTAAGATCAAGTCTATGGAATGTTATCCCAGGTACATGTCAATATCTCAGCAGCAGATATAATGGCATTTTCTGGGGAAAAGATGCACAGGTTGTCTTGCTGCATTTTGGCCGATGCCATTTCATGCATGTAATAGCCACACAACACCTACAGCAAGACCGTGGACAAATGCGTCTGTGACACAGCTACCTGTGCCTGTATACTCAGCCCCAGATACTACTGCAAGTGTTTCTATACCATAAGTAAAGTGAGATTCTGTCTGAATCTTCATATACAATGGCAAAATACTGTTACATATAAGCTAGTGGTACCTGGCTACTTATGGGTTATGTCATGTGCACCATGGCTGTAAAAGTAGCTTGGCCTCCACAACTAGAGAAAGGGGAACTAAGTGCTGTTCATTTACCTAACTATGATGAAGATCATCATTTTCTTATTCCCATAAACATCTGAACAACCAAAC
Source organism: Protopterus annectens (assembly GCF_019279795.1). Taxonomy (NCBI): domain Eukaryota; kingdom Metazoa; phylum Chordata; order Ceratodontiformes; family Protopteridae; genus Protopterus; species Protopterus annectens. Next base: position 646,369,236 of record NC_056734.1, on the reverse strand, counting down.
AGCATGAACAGTATTGCACACCATTTTATGAAAACTCACGACTGGACAAACAAAAAGTACCGCTGACAATATTAGACTGGCTTGTGTGGCTACTTGTATATTATACTTCTGACTGCTAGAGTCTCCCTTGCTATTCTCATTGGATTTTATCACACACATGATACAATATCTTCAATTACTTTTCAGCTGTGTCTATTTTATTTTCTTGCTCTCCTTCTGTTTGTCTGCTGATGTTTTGGTTGGGGGAGGGCTGCAGGACTGTAGGTCAGATTTTCTGGCTGCCCTACTGTGCCAGTGGCCCTGTCAATGACCTTCTGGGGCTCTAGTTGGTCTACTTCTCCAAAGTATGACTTGTATTGTGCTTTATGTACAGACACCTACATCTCAGTGTTCACAGACAGAATATTTTACTCTAGGAGCTTTATTTCTTGAGTTAATTTTCTTAGAAGAAACATATCTTATTATACCTGAGAACTATGTTGAGTTGCATTAGTGTATTTTAGTTGTGCTAATAGGCTAGAGGTATTCTTGCATAAGTAATATATCTGCAGCTTAAGATCTTAGATTTCATGTATTTTCTACAGAAAGGCTGACAGAGAATGCTTAAGGGACTCCTCATATTGCTAGATTATATTGCTGTCCATAATTATGAATTTCTGAAATTCTTAAATTCCTGAGTTGACTGTGAGCTAACACCAAGGATAGTGTGGTAGTGTATAAAAACAACATCCTGCTATCCTAGTAATCACCATATTGTAACACTGAAGTGATATTATAATGTTAGAGGAAGGGATGCGCTTTTCATTTAGGATTTTTGAGCTGGATGATGTGATAGCAGTGGCAACAGCCAGTGTAACACCAGGAAACATCTAGAATTATGTTATATTTGGTACAACCCCATGTCAGCCAACTGAGCTTATAATGGCCCATGACCTCATTTAACCACTTCCGCTACTTCTGTATCTAGTACTATGAATTTATTTACAGCCTCCTTGCAGATTGATGGGGCACAATGACAGGCTAATTTGGACACTTGTGGCGACACTGATGATGAAGACGAGACACAGATATCTGAGGCACACTCTGATGACACAGTGAGATTGTGTGTTTCCAGGCTGGATGTTCATTTACCCTCTGTATAGGCTGAAGGTGTGGTTTTACCCACACAAGAAAATGGGGTTGTACAGCATGAGCACTCCCCATCCTCCATGCACCCCTTCAAGCTGTGACTACAGATTTCATACACCCCTTCAGGCTGTGACTAAAGATCCATATACTCATCTGAAGTGAGTATACCCACCATTTTTGCAGTCTTGCAGAGATACATGACACCATCTGATGTCACAGGTAATCCATGATATGTGCACAACTCAGGGTCAATCAACAGATGTGCTGCAGTGTCATCCAGGCACATTATGTTGCATTCCAGTCCAGCATGGACCTTATTGCTAGGTTTGTGGCACCTATGAAGAAATAGAGGTCCAGGACACAGTAATGATTGGTTTGATGAGGTCATTGTTGGCACAAAACTCAACCCCTGTCACTCCCATATGATGAATTGCCAGTGCTTTGACAGGTAGATATCTACAATGTTGAGAGACTATATGAATCAGGTGTGACTAAGGGAGTGTACATATCAAGAAAGACTGTCTGGCGGGTATATTGCAGGGAACACTGTGTCACCTATATCTGGATGTGTTCTATACTCTGTCACCACTCATCTTGGACTGCCAGGACACTCGGCCTGCAAAGGCAGAACACCTCAAGAGGAGACCCCCATCCAAGCCACAGTCCACAGTAGCACACCATGTTTGTCAATAGGGCTTACTAGTGCCACAAACTAGCATAGTCTCTGAAGATTAGAGTCATGTATTCACATTGCAAAACACATTGCAATAGGAGTCTGCCTACAACATGGAATACCCATCACTTTCAGCCACCCTTTTCTGCATTGAGCCATGACCACATAATAAATCTCCATCACAGGAGAACACCACCTGTCCTCCTGTAACACAGAATATATGTCACTTTGAGATTCCCCTCTCAGACTCCAATGATATGCTCCCCCACCCAGTGCATGTAGACAGACTGTTATTGTGTCCTTAGCCACCAGTGAATTTGATGACATCTGTGAATCACTCCACCTTCATTCCCCTAATGAATGCCTGATGAAAGTGTGGCTCCACCATGCACTAATCAGCATATCCTGATATTTTAAATGCATGTATCCTGTTTGTTCTGTGTGATACTGCATTGTAACAGTGTGTTCATGCTCTCTGATAAGCATACTACACTGTCACAGTGTGCTTATCAGGGAGCACAAGTCTGGACTAGACCTTTTCCCTTCACCTGTATGACTGTATTCTGTGCCTGTTATTGTCTGGGAAGATAGTTGTGTGACTACCGGTTGTTGTCTCACTACACTCTCTTTGGAGCATCTCCCCTGCTGATTATGTGTAAGCATGGCCCAACCAAATCAGAAGCCATCCTTGACTCTTTATTACCATAGCATGGAACATGCATCATGAGAAGAACATACTGCAAGTCATGGGTAAATCATAATGGAATGCCTTCCCAGCCAAGTCAATGCAGCAGAAGCAGGTTTAAGCAAGGTGAATACATGATCTATGATGCTGCAGGTCTGTGTGTGTATATGCAGTATTATACTGGTTTTCATTTCCACTCTGTAAGGTCCATATGGCTGCCATAAGCCAAGGCTCTAGTGGGCATCCTGTAACACATCCAACAGACTGTGAGAACCGGGGAGGGGCATTACATATGGACACAGGAGACATGTACCCTTACACTTCACTTTACCACAGTGCCTGCATTTACCAACTAGATTACCTTTTAGAATTTTAGTAATTAGAAAGTGGTGATATAGCTGAGATGTGTGTCAGATTCCTTAATCACACATACTGCCTGGGTGCTTTGTAGATGCATTGTTTATGATCCCGCACATGTCACACACTACCTGGAAATACACAGAATAGTGCCCCATTCTGTTTATAAACCTTTGTTAGTTTGGAGCATATGGAACCTTTGTTGTTTCATATGTAAAATCTCTGGCACTCAGTACCTCAGGGTGGTGAGCAGAGCTGTAGAAGGCATGTGTGATGACAAATCTAGCCTGTTGTGTTTTAGGAAGCCATATGAAATCCTCCATATTTATAAGATTGTATTAAGAAATGTGTCAATTATTACAGAGGCTAAAGACTGTTAAATACATGTTGTATTCCCAGTTGGTCTCAGAAAGGTTCTGGTAGGTAGTATAGAAAGAGGTATACAATGCATACCTTAGTCTCCACAGGTATAGGAAGACCGTGCATTCCTGTCAATACCATGTGTGAATGAGCCATATAAATCAAGATCTCTACAGCATCCTCATCAACTCTAAAGCGGTCAGTAACATGTTGGTCACTAAATTGGTAGTAAGTGAACTGCTGAAGGTGCAATTTACATTGGCACCAAATGGCACTGCCCACATACTGTTGGAAAATGGCACCATTAAGAATTACAGTATGCTGCTGTACAATAGCTGTGTAACTCTACGATTTTTTTTGGAGATTGCTTTGATTCCCTGCTTCATTCTGACAGCCATCACCTGTGCCCCATGTCCATCACCAGGTCTGCCAGTCACTCCATTCCATTCCTGGACTATGACTGAATTATGACCAGGGAGAATATGGACACTAAGGGCATCCTGAGATGTCAGCATTGTCCAACAACTGCTAGCAGGGCTTTATCTTATGACATCCCAGTTTTCTGTCTCCTACCTCCCTCTTTTTTGTTGTGTGTTTGCACCCTGAGGGACAGCTGTATAAGGTAAATGTGAAATGTCTTGCCACACCTCTGTGAAAACTCAGCCATGTCCCCACCCTCATCCTCCTTATTGAGCTATGACTTCCCTGCACTGTTCCCATCTTCCACTAGTGGCATCATGGGAAATCCACACACAACAGTCCTCTCTCCCTTGGAATAGGCACAGCCCTACCCTGCCAGTGCCTCCAGTGCCTGAGCTGGTATTTGAACTCAGACTGCCTGGGCCGTAGTCAGGACTTTATCCCTTTACAATGAAGAGCTGGCATAAACTCTGAGCATTCTTGTTGCATGCATCAATGATATTTTTGATGTGCTTTGCCTGTTTATAACCAAGTAGTCAGTTGGCTATTGAAACACAACTGTGTCCACCTTGTATACATTTTAGTATCATCAGGGCCTCATTTCACTAACCTCTTTCATTTGCTTGCCTTTATTCAGTCATTTGCATATATTTTTTACTGCACACTTGAGCTTACTGCAATGGAGGGCGACATGATACTGAATCATTACAAGACTGTGCCAGTCTTTACATGGATGATTACAGAGCAGATGTGCACTGTGTACTGTCACAGTTCAGTTTATCTGTGAAATCCTACCACTGTCTCATGCTAGTGATAACATTTTTGATGCAAGATGGTATAACTTAAGTTATCAACTTTTTTATCCACAGCAACATTTGGAATTAATATGTTTAGAAGAGCAGATTGTGAAGTCCTTTTCATAGTGGGTGATGCTCATCCCACAATAACAAGATTCTCTGTTTGTCTTTTTACGGTTTGATGATAGCTGATCATTGATGTTGTAGGTGTCAGTAAATCAGGAGCTGTTGAATGTTCTGCTGAAGAGTAAACATATATTTGAAAATAACACGCAATTCTTCATTTCCTAAACATAACAGAGGATTTTGGAATGCAGCAATATAAAGTAGAGTTAGAGAAAACCCTGTTTTAATGTCACTGAATAACCCTGACAAGTTCATTAACCATGTAAATTAAGGGGTACTGGACACAGCCTTGATTAATGCATATAAAATAATTTCCAGAAGGCATTGTGAAGAATATTGACATATTTTTACTGGTGAGGATGATGTCTTTCTTAATATGCTTTGCATATGTGATGATGTGAGAGGTGCACAAACTGTGGGCTGCAAATGCTGTCGTTTGTTAGATGCACATATTTACATATTTACTGGCATATTTTGCTGTGCCTAAAAGATGCTCTGAGAAAAATCTACTCCATTGAGTACAGTGAGTATGGCTGGCTACATGCTTGATTCTGTGCTTGCAAAGCAGGATTCACATCTGTAGGCACAAGAGAGTACTATTTAGACATATGTGAACTCCATGATCTTATCAGAATTTCATGGTGTATCATGATTTGCAGTATGTCCTTCCAGCTAGAGAGTAAAGAATTTCAATTACAGCTGGTGGAATTTCATCTGTGAATGGTAGAGTTTTGACAGTCCTGGGTAGAATTCTGCTGTCTCTCAAAGTGTTTTCTTAGTACACGTACGCCTGTTCCAGACAATTATGAGTTCTTGTGCCATGCTATTTCCTGAATAGATATTCAGGAAGGGATGGAATACTCTGTATTCCTCTATTCACCATGTACCCATTGTGTTGCCTAATTTCAACCCATTTCTCAGTATTTATATTACACTGCAGATTTCACCCAGTATTTTGTGGTTGCATTCAGTAGTTTATTTGCAAACAGTACCTTATCTATATAAAGATTACATTTGTCTTCAGGCTGCTTGTTTCTACACTGCAATGCACTGCGTCTCATGCATACTGTATTTAGTTCTTGCAATTTTTTGCGGTATGGGGCCTTTATAGAATTACCTCAAGTTCAGACATATACACACCTGCACACATTAACTATTTGCAATGCCTCCCATATTTCTTTCAATACTCCCAGCACTGTGCAGCTCTCCCTTCTGTCCTGTATATATTATATGCATAATGTATTCCCTTCACTCTTTCTTACCAACATTTCAACACCAAGTTATTTCCCAATACAATGTATCACTCCTTTTTCCACCCCCCTCCTCTCTATTCGTGAACTTGTCAAAATATCATTGTGCGGTAACCCCCATGATACAGATCTCCATGCTGACTCTGCCACTTCTACTCACCTGCTTCACATCTTTACCTTCATACTTCCACACACCCATCTTTAAAGCAAATAAGTGGATTTGGTGTGACTTTCTAATTAATCTAAGTTTGATATAGTATTTCAACATGTCCATATTATTTAATTAAACAAACACACCAAGTGGAAGTGTGTGGGACTGAGACATGAAGATGTTATACTGGACTGTGAAATGTAGCATCCTAGTGCATATTGCCCTACCACAGTTATTATCAAGTGGGCAATATTATTTTGCAGGCTTTTCACCTATACAGGATTAACTGGGGCATAACTGTCACAGGTAAGGAAATACTGAAATCAGTTTAGTTTCTATAACTAAATGTAGTATTTACATCTGCAGTATGCCTTACTAAATGAATGAATGTGTTGAAGTGAACTATGTAATACTGCATCAGTGCTTTTTTTGTGCTAACCAGTAACATTCAGAGATGGAGGAACATGCCTTTTCCTTAGATACCTGCACTACTGAATATGCTACCATGTGTGAAACATACAACTTTTCATTTCACTTCCTTCTGAGCTGGGCTGGTCGCTGGAACATGAAACAGTGTGTCATTCTTTTGTTGATAGGGATGGAGTTTATGCTGTTGCTGTGACTTGCTGTTTCGGCCAAGGTTCTTTTGAAGCTAGCAGTAGCCACTAGTTGTAAAGACATGCACAGAGATATTGATGGACATCACTGTACATCATACCTATTTTACACCTCCCCTGATCTGCCTTAGATGAATGAAGAACTCTGCCTGCCCCATGCGTGTGTTTTTGAAATCCCAAGATGGATTTTGGTTCTGATTCTTTTCCAAAGTGGCTATTCTGAGTGTGTTCCACCTTTCCGTAAAGAAGACAGTTTAAGCATTACATTACTTTTGTAGCTGGTCAACCAAATCTAAAATTGTTAAGCAATGCACAATGAGCTAACACAGATTATTGATTCCAACTTGCAATACACTGAATGGGACAAAGCCTAAATCAGGGTCATTTTGAAAATTGCTCTAATTCACTTAAAATATTCTACTCTAACAGGGATAGGATAAAAATATGAGATAAAATTATGGGCATTCAGCAAAATCAGGGATAGATGAGAAGTGTGTATGTATGTATGTATATATATATATATATATATATATATATATATATATATATATGTGTGTGTGTGTGTGTGTGTGTGTGTGTACATATATATATATATATAGATATATATATATATATAGATATATATATATATATATGTATATATAATGTATGTCTACTTTAAAAGAATTAAATTTCATATTACTGAAGGCAAAATGAACAAGATCACATTGCCAAAACTTCAGTTTCACAATAGACCAGAATGCCGAAGGATTTCACAGGGTAAGTATCTGATTGGCCACCATCTAACAACGAAACACACCGCACTACCTCAAACCAACCCAAGTGGGTGGCTATGACCATCACACCCCCCATTATGGGGTTGCACCTTCCCACGCCCTCCCTAACTCAATATACTAACTCTGGGATCACACTTTAGTAGGAAAAAGGGCAATTTCCCCTTCTTGGCCACCTGGTTACTTACCCTGTGAAATCCATTGGCATTCCAGTCGTTCATGAAACTGAAGTTTTGGCTATGTTGTCTCATTCATTTTGTCTTCAGTAAGGTGGGATTTCAGCCTTTTCAGGTAAACACGCACACATATATATGTAAATATATATATATATATATATATATATATATATATATATATATATAGGGTCTATATTACATAGACGAAAAATCAAAATCTCGAACGCTCGGATGAGCGAAAATGCAGGTAATCGAAATCGCTATTTCATATGGCTGCACCCCCCCACCCCACCCCCTAAAAATATATTCCAACTTCGAGATCGCACTACAGTGAGGAAAGGGCAAATTTTCTGATCTTCACTGTATCGCAATCTCACAATATCGATTTCAATTCTGATAGGATCCCTATATATACATACATATATATATATATATATATATAGAGAGAGAGAGAGAGAGAGAGATAGAGAGAGAGTTTAGATATAGATATATAGATATAAATATATAGATATGCATATAGATATAGATATATAGATATACATATAGAGATATATAGATAAACGCGCACACACACACACACACACACACACACACACACACACACACACACACACACACACACACACACGCTGCACTCAACTTGGTGTGCTCTACCTTCTGGTGAACCAGAACATGAGACTAAACCAATCTCTAGGGCTGATTTTCAGAGTAGTTTTGCAGATGTTTAAAGACCAGTTTGATAAAACTGAGAACAACCACTGAGGCAGCACTAATATCCCACTGTGTCTGAGTAATGAGCTGTGAAGTCCACTCCTTCTTGTCAGATCTTTACTTACACAAGGCTCCATTCAGCAGATGCCTGCTGTATACAGGGTGGGCAAGTGGGGGCAGGAAAGTGTACTTAATGAAGTGTAGAATCAGAAACTGTTGCCAGTTTCAAACTGATGTTGAGTCAGTACTTTCAGAAATGATGCCTCACTGGACATAATGGAGGGTATACAGCTTTAGACATGTGGTCGTATAGGATAGTGCTGTAGTTTACAGGCACTAAAACCACTGTCTCAGTATGTTATTTATTTTTCTTTGGGTTTAAATAGATAGATTGGACCCACTGTCCCTTTAGCTAGAGCTTTGTTCCTTATTAGAAAAAAAGATACTACCTGTGTTTTCATCTTTGTATCTAACAGAAGAAAGAGGCAGGATTTCCCCAAATCAAGCATTTACATGTTTACCATGCCATCATGCACCAGTTATTCAAATGCATTTCTTTTATTTAATTAGAGTTTTATTTTAGGCACATTTAAGTACTTATTGTGCCTCAATGCCAACACCCTGCAAAATTTGGCTGTGTAAGAGGTTTGAATCCTCTTGCGGTGGTGGTGCTGCGGTAGCACTGTCGCCTCACAGTTAGACGTTGCCCATTCGAATCTCAGTTAGAGCGTCTTCTGTGTGGCAACATGCGTGAATGGGTGTTCCTTCGTTGAAGGTTGTGCGTTAGACCCGGCAAGCCAGTACGTAAAAATCTACTGCCAATCATTAGCGGACTGGAGTTCCGCTGTGGCGACCCCTAACCGGGAAAAGCCGAAAGACACAAACAAACAAACAAACAAACAAGAGATTTGAATCCTGTTGCAGGCAGCATGAGTCAAATCTTACCAAGTAAAGCTGCGGCGGCTGTAAAGACAGTGGTAACTCCTCAAGGAAAGTTCTTTCCTGCAACTTAATTGCAGAATGAAGCAGCCCAGCTGTGCCAGGCAGTAAGCATTAGTCATCAGGATTCTGTGGTGTGGAAATACTCATGTCAGCATTAGCTACAAACACAGGTCCTGATGTTCTGATTAGAAGTGTCAAAGACTGTGTAAGTCAGGAGACTGAGTCTGTGATTACTATAATGAGCCTGCACACCCTTGTGTAGGCAGGGAAATGCATTAATTGTTATATGCAGCTCTTATCACATTCAAGTGTTACCCTCAGTATCTGTCTACTGCCAGCTAAAGAATTTTTTTCTACTTAGGAAAAGTATGTGCTGAAAAAGGCAGAGAGATTTTAAAGTGGCTTTCATTACTAAATAAGTGAGAACAAAGTAACAATAAAACAGTGCACAGATTGTCACTGATCCTGCATCCAAATGCTGTTAGAGTGTATAGTGGAGTAATGGGACATCTGTCTGACTAATATGACATTTGTCTGACTAGTCCTTCTGGTACTTACTGAGTAGTGCATCAGTGTAAGTCATGCATCAGATACACTACCTTAGAGCCACACAATTTTTATATTCACAAATCCTTTTGGCTGGTAGCTCAGAAGTTCGAATTGACACAGTGATGTAAGATGCAATTTAGTATTTAATTGTAAGGGTTGGCCTCTTAGTCTCTGTGGAGTGAAACCAGTGGAGTTATCTCTAAAGACTGAGACCCTTGAAATTAAAATACATTTGAATTTAACTTTGCAAAGCCAAGAGGGCTATTTTATTTTCATCCCTTAAAATCAATGTTTTATACAACTATGCTCTCCAGTCTAAGAGTTGACGTGTGTTTGTGTGTCTGTTTATGTTTGTGTGTGTGTGTGTGTGTGTGTGTGTGTGTGTGTGTGTGTGCGTGTGTGTGTGTGTGTGTGTGTGTGTGTGTGTGTGTGTGTGTGTGTGTGTGTACATGAGCAAGTGGCTGCTTTTTATCCTTTTATTAATTATGTTTAAAGAGGACATGCTATTGTATGAGTACATACACTGAGTGAGAGTGAAACAGATAAATACAGCTGCTCCATTCTTTTCATCCATGCTGTTGTGCCACCAAGTTAGAAAAAAATCCCTACACTTAAGATGTGTGCTGTAAGGATTTTCCATACATGCTTAATATTTGATAATCTGTTAAATCCCTGTAGCATTGCTCATAGGGTTTATGGATTATCACATGAACTTGTTATTCTTCTGTATAATCTTCTTTCTTTAATAATTACCTGTGTACCTAACATTACTTCTAATTCTTGGCAATCTAGTAGGAAAAACATCTTTGTAAATTATAGAACAATTTTTGTTACCCAAAATGCAATTTTATCATGAGGTGATGATGTAATTTCTCATCTTTAAAAGCATATTATTAAAAAAACCTCAATTGATATACAAACCTGATATATCATATTATATCACAGCTGGATCTATTAGATGACCAGGGATGTATGTAGTGACCCGAGAAGGCATCATGAGACACGTTGTAAATAATAAGTGATAGACCCTTTGTAGTCTGTTTCTGTGATACATTTGGCCATGTTATCACTGGCAGTATCACAGTGTGCATGGATGATTCTGAACCATTCCAAATCCATATTGTGCTTGAGAAGGGATACTATCTTTGCAGGCATTGCAGCATAGAATTATATACCTTACATTTCCATTGCTAGAACTAATGAATTTCTTTCTGTTTGCATTGTTCTTCTTTCTGAGCTAGGACTTGCAGTTTAATTCACTTTAATTACTGCAGTGTGTTGCAAATGCATAATTTTGGAAGCTGTCATGTTCTGGAGATAACATTTTTATGGAGTGAAGGGAGGTGGCAGGGAGAAAGAGTGGGAAAGAGACACAATTAGCCACCCCCATTTTGCGTGTGCATTCCTTTTTGCTTCCATGATAACTGCTCAGTGGTCCTTATTGGTGGAAGCTAATTAAGTAGTAAGGCACAGCAGGGCGTGTGGGACTCTGTAATAATATTACTGCTGGACTAAAATGAAGCACAAGGCAAAATCAGGTGCTATAACATTCTGCAAGAAACAATGTACAATGTTGTACTCTTTCTTGAGTAATTAAACTTCAAGGTAATTTACTTTCAATATAACCTGCCTGGGTTTTCACACTGCAGCCTCCTGAGTACTATTGAATCATGAAGCAAACATAAACAAAAACAATAAAAAATTTTGGCTTACTCTGCTTACTTGCCTTTTAAAACATGACATGTTAAAAAGCATCTCTTTGATATTAGCATACTCTTTGACAGGTGAACAGTTGGGTTTATTTTGCCCAGCAGTTATAGTTTGAAAACTCTCATGCTCAGGGTTGCACTTGCCAAACCCATTGTAAGCACATACAGTGACTTCCTGATGTATTCCTGAGGCATTATTGTCTCCTCCATGATTTTAGGAGAAAGGCCTTTTATGATACAGCACTAGGACATAGCCTTTTGATCTTTGGCAATCCTCTGGTTCTTTCCACTCTAGTGGATTTACTGGGTGAGACTCCCAGTGTTAAATAACAGCCAAACTCTTTACCATACCAGATTATCTACAACGGTCCATAATACAATCCCACTGTCCCGTTATGTTTTGACAACTCCTCAACCTATCCTAGGATGTTGGAGTTTTCCTGTAAACCAGAAAGCATGTCCTTGCTTATTACTTATTGGCATGTCATTGTCATTTTAAATTTGCAAGAAGTATGCTTGTCATTGGCTGTTCAAGGCTAGGTCTGCTCCTGTAGATAGTACATCACATCACAGGGGAGGAGCTTCTGAAAAAAAATAACAAAGTGTGATTGGCAGAGATTAATCCATTCATTAACCCACCAAAGAGAATCCTGTCATACATGGCCTGATATGCCAAGAACACACCTCTTAGTTTTGCAGTACTGCTGATGCTATGTATCTTTATTATTTACATTTTTTTGTATGTTAAAAACACACAGTCTCGTTGATGCAGGATCTTCATCATAGGTTATCTACTATAAAAAAGCAGTTGCTGAGAGTGAGAAGAGGAGATGCGAAATATTTGTAGGAGGGGTTTTTCTGTAGCAATAAAGTTATACTGTACTCACCACTGGCTTTCTGCAATTTCTTACAAAGCACTTAATATTTTCCTATCCTATGTACTCAGCTATTGTTAGTTAGAAGTGGGAAATATAATCCTGCAATTCTACAGCATATCATATCATATATCACTGGAAGACTGTACCTTTGTTTGAAGCTATTAATGCCAAATGTAATGTTGCCAGAATCAGCTCATCAAAAGCATTGCTTTCCCAATGTCATTGTCATTACTTTGTGCTGAGAAAAGAGAGACATTTAATGTAATTTTTTTTCTTTAATTGTGTCCGGTTTTAGACATATAGCTGTGATTGTATATTTGGTATATAAAGATAAGAAAGGATAGGTTAGAACTATTGCTGGGATTGAGAAGCTGTGTCTTTATTTTGGGAACTATGCAATATATTCATTGAAGTGATTTGCTTTGTATTGATTTTGGTTAGACATAGCTTGAAGGCTCAGATTCCGTTAACTGCACTGGGTCTACATTGCAGATGTAGTTAAACAGAAATGGAGCATTGCAGTTTGGCTTCCTGTCTAACACAAATGTTGCACCATTCCCACATCTATAAGCAATGACAATCTTTGGTGGCAGTTTGCAGTCTGTCTTACTGCTTTGCTTTGAAGTCAGATGAATTATTATGCAGCAGCCATTAATAAGTAATTGCACATTTTTAAAGGATAAAAACATTATGACAATTTACAAGTTGTCAGATGGCTTGTTGCCCCTACAAGTTTGTGCCCAGAGAAGCTGCCCTACTTCCCTGTGTTCCTGTGGTTCTGTAATTAACCTTGTCTCTACACTGACACAGCGGGATAAGCAGACTGAATGTTAACTAATTTGTGATACAACTTTAACTGTTTTAACTAGTAACTTGTACACTGACTAGCAATTCCTTTCCCCTGCTCCTGTAGCTTTATTTCTGGTACTTACACCTCAGAAACATAAGCTGTAATGAATGATAACTGTGAATGTGTAAATTAACATCTACTGTGATTATGTTGTTTGACTAATGAATAATGACATCTTCAACTTCAGTGCTGTAATCATTATGTGTTATTTAGTAACATCGTCAGAATTGTAATGATATTATTACCTGCACATTTTGAGTCATTATCCCATATGTTATGAATAGATGGGAATGAGGGTAACTGTTATAATGTGTAATAATGTATCAGGCATGACTATACTTTGCATACAAAGTATTATTCCTACAGTAATAACAGTTTTTTTCCCTTGACTGTAATGAATGCTATGTACAGGTTAATCAATTTCCATTATAAACTTCTAAATTCCACAGTATCTTAAAATAGTTTATTAAGGAGTTATGTGCTTTTTGAGTAATTTTACTGGCATTCAGGAAGTTGCCTGCCTTCTTGGAGATATGTTTTTCACCATATTTCCCCACAACAGATATAATCATGCTACTTTCTGTTTGCACATAGCCTATGTTCTGTCTTGAGAAGCTATGGAACTCACTTTAACAGCAAAGTAGAAAGAAAGGAGATGGATGTTGTCACACATAGGTTAGCTATTCATTCATATCACTCAGGGATGCATTTGTTTGCTTGTAGTGAAAGCTGCAGGGGAGGATGGTCCCAGTCCCATAGTCTCATCATATTGTGTAACTGGACCAATGACCACCTTGTCCCATTTCTCTCTTAAAGATCATATGAATCATGTCCCCACCCAAGGATTGGCTTTCACTTCCATTAAGGTCTGTAATCTACTTTCAGATGCCTGATTCTTCTATGACTGTTGACTCTTGCTCTAGCTCTCCCTGTTTCTACCAAGGACTAAAATGTCGACTGGGAATAGCACACTGATCCCTCAGGATGATAGGGAAGTCAGCCATGTTGCCCTTTTCTTCACTCCATGTGTGTTAGCTGCTCCCTCGGGCTAGGCTTATAATTGCCCCAGGGCAGATAGCCTAGTATGAACCTATGAACCTATATAAGTGGATGGGGGATTGTAGGTTTGTCCCAGGGATTACTCCTGTGTCACTATTAGACAGAGGCACAGTAAACTAAACCTTAAAAAGGGCACAGTATACTCAAATCAAGGGGTGGCGTAAGCCATACAGAATCAGGCTAGGCTTATAATTGCCCCAGGGCAGATAGCCTAGTATGAACCTATGAACCTATGAACCTTACTTGAACCTGACACACCAGTTTTGCAGGTGGCTGTTGTACTTTGCAATAGTGCTCTTACATGAAACTAATTTTATTTTTTTAATAATTTTTTTGACCCATGTTTCTTAATGGCTATTCAGTCTCTACCCTATAGACCAATTTGTCTTCCCTCATGTCTGAGGGCACCAAAAGAAAAAGATGAGAGCTGGAGATTTGTAGCTGTTTTGCACTAGAGTAGGATTTTTTTTGATTACTAAAACCAGCCTCCTTCTGTACTGGCTGGAATGTGCAGCATGAGGCGATCTCTGCTTAACATACAAGGCCATGTCAAGCCCAGAGCTGTTGGACATGCTACACTTAAAGAAATCCCAATCCCTCAGAGCCACATGCTCCAGGGATCTGAATCATGTCACCACAATAAACAAAAATGCTGGAGGGATAGGTTCCTGACCCAGAGACTCCCCAGACTCTGGCATAGACTGCCAATGCATGCCAAGCAGAGCGCCTCTTTGGCCCTCTTCAAAAGGAACCTTGATGATTGGATGGGAGAGGGGAAATTCACCCCGGGGATCAGGGCAGTCGCCCTGCTGGACAGGGGTGCAGGGAAGTAAATAGTGTGGGAAGAAATAGCCAGAGAGTTGTTATGGCTAGGCTTGTATAGGCCCTAGGGCCGGTAGCCTAATACCAGCCTATGGACCTAAGAACCTATGCCCACAGTGCTGAGGCCAGAATGGGCACACATTTTCAGACACCTTTGGTCTTCAGCTTGAGTGCTGCACACTGCTTACTAGGCCTGCACTACGCTTAGTTCTAACTGCAGAAATTACATTTGTGGGCCTTCCTGAAATGATGCACATGAAGTGAGATTTCCCAGTGTATAGGCAAGCCAGCAGGCAGCTTTAACCAATCATTTTCATCCCACCCTGACCAGTTTCTGTAGTATGTAGGTAGGTAATCAAATCTAGGTGGCCTTAATACATAGCAAAAGTCAAACATTTGTGCATTGGAGTTGATGCAATCCTTATTGTGTTCTAACATTTATTGTATATTTGCCAGGCAGATGTGCTAATAGCCAGACAGTCACAGTCATTTCTGCCTGTTCCAGGTACACTAACAGCAGTTTTACTGTAATTCTAATAGAAGTCTTCACAGGCTGAATGAAAGCTCTTGTGTAGTCAGTTTCTTTAAAACAATCACAGCTGTCATGAGCAATATAAGATTAGGGGCCATCTTGTCTTGCAATCCAGAAACATGGGGTGAAAAGCTCCAGTTAAAAAATAATATTATTTGCAAATGTTCATACATATCATTTATAAGCTGCAAATGCTGGAGTTGATGGTTAGCATACAGAAGTACAACAAATTCAAAAGAAAAAGAAAAATATCTGCAAAATCATTATTTTGCAATCTGTGCACAATTAATGTACATCTGAAATATAACATTCAGTACAATTAGAGATGTTGTTATATAGTAGGATCAATACTTAATTATTACAATGGTATCCTGTGCTCATCATGAGAGACTGAGATGCTGGGAAGAAGGTAGTGCACAGTAACATTTAAACTGTGACCTACTCATGAGCTAGTGAGAAATACATCTTCAATCAGTCTTAGGCAGCAGAGAAACTGACAATATTATCAAACAGGTGGAGAAGATCTATGGCATATTTCAGAAGCAGGTTAAGTAATACTTAAAGAAGAAGAACAGGGAAAAGTATAACAAGGAACTCATTTACAGGAATGTGATGGAATGCAAATGGAGGAAGAGCAGCGATTAAGGGAACAGTAAAACCCTGAACGTGACAAGATATTGTTTGAGGGAGATTGTGTGCACATGAGGTCACTGTGTTAGGGGAGCAGTGAAAGTACAATTGTAGGGCAGTAGCTGCTGTACAGAAAGACAGAAGAGAATTGTTTAAGTTGTTATGAAGGAAATTAGTAAAGAGGACAACACACAAATTATATGTATTGGAATAGACCTCCTTCAATCTGTTATTTATAAAGTAAAGCATTTGGCAACACCAGATGTTCATTTAGATAACTGTTGCTATCATATTCATAACCTGAGGGCAATAGCCACAGACAGGCATCTTCCCACCTGGCCTAACTGCAAGACATACCTCTCAATAGTTCCTGATTTTACGGAATGATCTTCCTGATTTTGTCATATAGTTTTGACCTGCCCATCATAAAATGTTTTGATTTTCTGACAAATGACTGAGGATTAGTCAGTAATGCCAGTCATTATAGCTTCATACCTTTTTAATTAAAAAAAAAAATTGATGTGAAATCCGTTGCTCTATTAGCTTTTTAGGTGAATAAGAGTAATATTTGAAATGGTCCCTGATTTTTTTGCCTTTGACCTCCCTTATCTTTGCTCAATGATTATCTCTGAAGAAGTCTACAGTTTTAGATGAAAGTGATTAGTTAAAGCACTTGTATCAGTGTCTGTCCAGATAAAGCTGTTTTTTCTTCCGAGTGTTTGACACTTTATGGCTTTAATTAATTTCTCCCTCCTTTCAATCCATGAGAGTGTTTCCCCCTGGTACCCGTACATCATGCTCTAATGTTATGCTAATCTACATGCAAGAAATAATAGGCATCTTTCCTGTTTTATACCATGTGATTGATATTACCTATGTATGGACCCAACTTATCTATATCTTACTCCAGTCCTTTTATCAGTCCTCTAATTCAAATAAAAATGTTCAGTCTTTACTATGCTTCATATTTGTGCTTCATTTTTCACAATTAATACTGGGAGTTTTTTACCCCATCCCAAGCTAGCTATATCAATTAATCAAAAGAAAACTGCTTCATGAAGTCTGTAGCCGGAAGATATCACTCCTCCAGGGATGGGGGAACTTTCCAAATGCACTTCTTTTCTAGCACTCTACTTTGAACATGCTGCTAAACGTGATTCAGGAGAGGGGTGAAGAGATCAACTGAAGAGACAGAAGAGAGCTGAATAACATGCTGAAACAGTGTTACATTGGTGCAAGTCAGAGAAATATCTTTGGGTGGATGTGGCATGCTGGAGATTTGGCTCTCAATGTATTTGAGCCAATAGAATTGTCAGGATGTTATTCAGTCTGGGTTATGCTGGGTAGTGCATACAAGTCCAGACATTTCTGATAACTGGAAGTGCCTTTGCACATTTAACTTGGTCCTCAGAGCATACATTAAAATGAAAATATAACTCTTTAGTCTCTTGCACTGTTACGAGTGGGTGGATGATGACTCGCAGAGGCAGTTCTCTTATAAACCTTGTGAAAAATTGGGTGTTGAGCTGAGTGAAAAAATTGGGGGTGGGGAAAGGCTCTTGGGAACTCTTAAAAAAAAAGTTTTAAAAAACACATTAGTCCACACCATCGTTGCATCTTGAAGAATGTTACTAGTTCTTATCAGTTCAAACATGTTGAACAGTGGCTCACTGATATTGTAGTGCGTGCATGTGTGTGTGTGTGTGTGTGTGTGTGTGTGTGTGTGTGTGTGTGTGTGTGTGTGTGTGTGTGTGTGTGTGTGTGTGTGTGGGTGGGTTGGGGGAGCTGTTTGTCTTAGCTTTCATCTCATGACAAAATCAAGCCGAATACATATTCACATCTGAAAAGAACTGCAGATTGTGGATTATGTGAAGCAGAAAAGGGTCAAAGTCTGCTTTGGTCAGAGGGGAAGACAAATTGGATAGATGGCAGAAAGCAGTGTTTACTTTGCCTTGTTTACTTAGTTTTAGTTTCTGTAATAATGAGAACATGACCCCTCCCAGATATCCTGTCCTTGGGCAGTGAAATGCTGCACTTCTTCCAGTCTGTGCATATTCCCAGGGCTTCTTTCACCAGGATTTCCAAATGGCTTGATTCATGTTGACATTTAAGAAGAGGACAGCTGACGTTACCACCTATTTATCACGTTTAAATTATTGATTTCTTTGTCAAGGTTGGAACCAGCATTATAAGGTCATTCTGCCTTCCATGAACGGAAGTCTGTAACCTTCCTTTTCAGAAAAAAGCTTTAAAAGCACTTGTCATCAGTTTCATACATTTAAATGTTACTGCAGTCTTTTAAAACTGAATGAGGAATAGAGGGAGGAAGACATTAAATTATGGACAGAATGACTTGATATCAGTGAACGTCATTGCCATGTTATATATGTAGTAAAAATCTAAACTGTTCAAAAGTAGCTGTTCAGGGTGACTCAAATAATTTCATTTCCATTTGACACATTTACTTAATAGTCTGAAGTACTCGTGCAAGTGTTTGTTGGGGGATCTGGTATTTGGTGGTGTGTGTAAATATGTTGGCTATTTACTAAAGTATAATTAATTTGCAATGTAACTGCTTTTCTGCTCTGGTGATACCAATATATTACATACAAATATACAAATGCAGAGTGCATCAAAAGAAAATGTCTGATTTGATGTACCAAGAAACTGTAATTTGACATCAGATTTTTTTATACATGCATTGCACAGTTGCTTCACTGTGCCATTTTCATTAGAAAATACAACATGAAACCGTGTAAAACTTTTAAGTTGGAGTGTACAAAGCTGCGTGTGTGTTTGAAACTCACAGATGCCTCAAAATATGATACTGAGAAATCTGTAAAACTTAATTCGTAGCAGTTTCTCCTACTTCTCTTCTGCTGCTCATTTTTCTTCTCTGCCTGACTCTCTGTGTCTTCCTTTTTTTTTGCTTCTTTAGTCTGTCTCTAATTTACTGCTTAAGTTTTCTCATACTGTATAGCTGTTTCCTTTCCTTATTTATTATGCTTTCTTTGCATCTCTGTTCCTCCCTTCTTTTCCACTGTCATGCCAGTTCTCCATGCAGTTTTCTCAGCTTTGCTGTTTTGTGTATTATTTTGTTTTAATCGGGTAAGCAGACTTGTCCAAGAAACACTTTTCGGCCATGACTTGGACCATAAGGCAAATGCAAACATAATCTTGGGTACAGGTGTGCTTAAGTCAGGTACTGGCAGTACAGTGTAAATGCATAGTGTACATTGTACACAGTCTTATAAAATTTACTTGAGCAAAATGAAGGCATGTTGGTGGGCTTTTGTTTAAGTTTGGTGTTCAGTTATATTAGCACATTTGCTAGATTGTCCTGACAACTTATATTTACATTGGGATATTTCACTGATTTTTTTAAAGGTATAAGGGACAAGAAGAGAACAAAGGAAGAAAAAGGAGGAACTGAAAAGAGGCATACAGCTGCAGAAATGTGATGGTGTGCTGTTTAGTCAAATATAGAACTGATATGTACATATTTACATAGTTGCATGATAGTCTGTGCTTCTTTCAAAGTTTGATTTCTATAGTTTGTTAGTGGGGAACTGTTAGTTCTGCATTATATATTGTTACTTGTTCCTTATGAGGCATTTATTTTGTAGATGTTTTGCATTCTTTTTTTTTTTAAGCTGTAGTAGTGTTGGCTTTTCTTTCTTTTTTTGTGAATAATAGTTCTTGGTACCTGAAATGGTTTTAGCAAAGCTTCTCTCTCTGCTTTGAATGAGATGTAACGTGGTCTTAGCAACATAAGCATGCTTTCCTTCTCTGTCCTGAGTGTATATGGGGATGATGAATTTTAAGGTTAACCTTTGAAGGACAAAATGACAACTGTGATTGTGGAGCAGTTGATAAGTGCAGAGGTGGTATGTGACTCTAGCTTTGACTGCAGGTCTGTTAGTTTATTTGTTTATTTTTTGAAGGTAATGCAGTGATGCTGTAGTACAAAAGGCCGGATACAGTTTAAGGAAGTCTATATTGCAAACACATTTTGTGAGGAGTGTAAAAGTATTACCATGAAGAAAAACTCAAATCTTTATGTAAGGAGATTTTTGACTGGATCCTATCCATCAATTTATTTCAAATAACTACAGATTGAGTAACTTGTTCTTAGTTATGTGTTTACGTCTTTATGTATTTTAGATTATAAGGTAGGGTCTAGAAGTAGCCTAAGGTAGGTGTACTTTCAAACCTTTATTAGTTCAGCATTTTTTGGATTAAAGATATGTAGAGATTTACTCAGCAAATGTTATAAGTAACAACCAATAGCTCCAGGTATTCCCAGGTGGTTTCCCATCCAAGAACTAATAAGGCCCAAATCTGCCCAGCTTACGAGCTTGGGATCATTCATGGTGACATCACATTAGACCCCTCAAGATGGGCAAAGATAAAAAAACACCTCAAGCATCACCAAAATTCACTGAAGAGAGACAGAAGGTCAATGCAATTTCCAAATTTTGTAATAGCAAAACACAGTAAGTGGTTATGTCTCTAAAACTGTCACTAGGACTGAGACAAACTAAAACTATGTAAAGGTTTGTTTTTCTGTAGATTTTGTAGAGCTTCAAATACAATAGAAGCATTTTTTTAAGTATTTAATCTAAGCTGATTCTCTGCGGCAGCCTTTGGATATTGTCTGTGCTAGGACTCATCCCTTATAGCACCATGCTATCTGTGTATTTGATAATTATGTCAGTATCTAGTGGAGATGAGGCAATTTACATAAACTGAGACTAAAACAGGGCAAGGGACTGATGCTTGTGCTACCCCAGATGTGATGATGCCTACAATGGTCGTTAGGTTACATGGCTAAACCTTAAATCTTCTTTGTTGTAGATAACTTCTGAACATGTTAAATTGCTGGGGCTGCACTGGTGTTTTGTAATTTATTAAATAGTGTTGAGGGTTTTGCATTGTTGACAGCCATGGCTAAATTGATAACAATTGTTCACGCTAGTAGCACTTTTTGCATAGCTAAGTAGATTCTGTCCGTCAACGAGTAGATTGCTATTAGTGCATTGTGACCAGTTAAGAAGCCATTTTGGGTATCAATCCATAGTCAGTATTTGTTGAAGTGCTGATATAACTGCTTGTATATGAGTTTTTTCTATTTGGCTATAGAATGATATTCTATAGGTTTGGTTTCTGTACATCTTTTCCTCCTCTTCAGTTTTGTTTTATTTTGAACTGCTGAAATTTATTAAGAGAAAATAAAATGCAGGGCAATGTGCACAACATGGAGAAATGCTTAAAAGACTTGGCATAATATGTTTTTTAGCTTTCATGTGCAGGTCTTCTTCCCTGCTTTCCTGCAATCTTCCCATCAAGTGTGCTCTCTGTAATGGTTCTGTACAGAATAATCTTGGTGGGGGGAGGAATGGGTGCAGGTGATTGCATATTTAATCTGCTTTCCTGAGCAATATGAAAGTGGCAACACAAAACGTTATCAGTCTACCTAAATGAGGACCAGGTATACAGTATGAAAAGGAAGCATCCATTCTTTGAAGGTCTTTCCGTCAGAAACACATTTAATAACTGAAAGATCCACCAAACATTGTGAAAATAAATTTATTCTGATCTCAGATTTAAAACTATTTCTCAAAATCTACCAGGAATGTTTTGTGCCCCGCACCTAGGTCTGTGTCATTATGGCTACAAAACAGCAATATAATTTAGGATTCTGTATTAGTCTATCCCTGCTGTACAGTCTACCAAAATGTGGGTGCTGAATATCCTCAGACTCCCTTCACGTCACATTGTATCCCCACCCCTTATCATCTTACATGTCTCATTATAGAATTCCCTCATCCATCCTAACACTTGTCTTTGAGTAAGGCCTCCTACACTGCATGCTTTATTGCAGATGATTGGAAGAATGTCCTCTGTTCATATGGACTCGACAGCATGTGCTCTCCATCAGAGTAGTAGGCTGCTGTTCAGAGCGTTTCGTACTGAGAGATCATCTTCCATAGCACCTCCACTCCTTCCACAAAGATATTCCAGTCTTAGACACAGAGCAAGAGTTTTCCTCTTTAAGCCATATATGATTTTGCATTTTACTGAAACAAAAATGCCTGCCACTCTCCCCATCCTGTCTGTTAAGCCAGCCAGGTGCTCTTATTATTTTCTTCAGTATGTAACAGCTGCTTTCTAATTTGTATCGCTTGATAATAAGGTGACACTGAAGTTCAGATCCTTTGTTAGGCACATACAAGTGTACTGTCTGTGATCCCTTGTACTCCCTTTCCACTTCTTTCATTTTATTAACACATTAATGTGTGTATGTGTGTGTGCGTGTGCGCATATGTGTGAGTGTGTATGTGTGCGTGTGCGCATATGTGTGAGTGTGTGCGTGTGCATGCATGTGTGTGTGTGTGTGTGTGTGTGTGTGTATGTAAGTGTGCGTGTACGCATATGTGTGTGTATGTGTGCGTGTGCGCATATGTGTGAGTGTGTATGTGTGCATGTGCGCATATGTGTGAGTGTGTGCGTGTGCGTGCATGTGTGTGTGTGTGTGTGTGTGTGTGTGTGTGTGTGTGTGTGTATGTAAGTGTGCGTGTACGCATATGTGTGAGTGTGTATGTGTGCATGTGCGCATATGTGTGAGTGTGTATGTGTGCGTGTGCACATATGTGTGAGTGTGTATGTGTGCGTGTGTGTGTGTGTATGTATGTGTGTGTGTGTGTGTGTGTGTGTGTGTTGCGTGTGTGTGTCTATGTGTGCTCGCGCGTGTGTGTGTGAGTGTGTATATGCGTGTGTGTGAGTGTGTATGTGTGTGTATGTGTATGTGCGTGTGTGTGTGTGTGTGTGTGTGTGTGTGTGTGTGTGTGTGTGTGTGTGTGTGTGTATGTGTGTGTGTGTGTGTGTGTGTGTGTGTGTGTGTGTGTGTGTGTGTGTGTATGTATGTAAGTGTGTGTGTGCGCATATGTGTGTGAGTGTTTGTGTGTGTGTGTGTGTGCGTGCGTGTGCATGCATGTGTGTGCGTGTGCGTGCGTGTGCGTGTGTGTGTGTGTGTGTGTGTGTGTGTGTGTGTGTGTGTGTGTGTGTGTGTGTGCATGTGGGTATGTGTTAATGCACTTTTGTGTGCCATGTGTGTGCATGCATGTGTGCTACTTTTACCTAGGGTTATTTTAACATCTGATCCTAACAGGTGCTTAACTTTGGTTCTGGGTATATGGAAAAAGATACTTTGAATGCACTTGATTGTATTTTACTGCATGTAAGACACAGGCATTTCCAGTGTGCTGAGAAGGGGCACTTTATTCTTTTTAAAGCAGTCAATCAAGTTGGGGCTACTTAGAACTGATTGCTTGTTCACTTATTCATTTCCCTTTATTTTTTATTTTATTTATTTGTTTATTTATTTTTGTTAACAACATAAGGTTCTTATGGTTTATACAGGCAATTGAGGTGCTCAGCTAGTTGTGTGACTTGATTGCTGATATTATATTATATTATATTACATTATATTATATTATATTCCTAGAATCTGTGAGAGTTAAACTCATATACTCATACAGTAACTTACCGGGGTGACCCTGTAAAAGGATCCCAGCATACCAGGAATTATCTAGCAAACAAGGGATAAATTAAGTAACTGATAAGATTTATTTAGACAACAGAGTCCTGCTATAAAGAAATTGTTTCAAGGGACCACAAGCAGCTAAATTGTTTACCTACAGCTGCATGTAATGGGGGAGTAATGATTTTCAAATCTAGGCCACTAGGTTTTTAGTAGAACACTTAAGGTACTATGCTATAATGCAATGTGCATGTAGCCTCTGCCTGTCTCTCAGTTTCAGACCTCTGTAAAGTGACTCTTATTGTACAAAGTAATACACCTGGAAAGGATGGAAACATCAATCAAGGCTAAAACTCTGACTTCACTGTAAAACAAGAAAGGTTTATAGGTTCATAGGCAAGTACTAGGCTAGCTGCCCTTGACGGCCATTTTGAGCTTAGCCAGTTTCCCTTTTACTGCTTGAATTAATCTGTCCCATTTGGTTATAGACTGGTCTTACCCATTCCATGATTAATAACTATATATTATCCCTAGTGAGAATAACTGAGATCATACCATAGATAATTTGATGCAACACATGCATTTAGGAGGTGCCTTTATCCATACTTTTAGTACAGAGTGCAGTCCAGGGATAAATTGTCTGTTTCCCATTCATAGATCCAAGTTGCGCTTGAATATGGACAGGGATGAACTTTGTTTTATGAAGATGGTGAGTCTGTTCCAGAGAAGCAGCATCCACTGCGAGATGTACCTGTCTCTCCAAACATGATGTTACAGAAGAGGTTTACATCAGTACAATGAATATTTCTGGCACCATTTGTCTTGCTGATGTGCAGTTCATCCAAGAGTATTATATCTGAGCATGCCTTGTATGACAGTCACATGACAACTGTTAGCAGTCTGTAAACTACAAAGTATTGTGACAGGGCTTTGAGTCGGTCCATGAAAGACATGTTGTTTAGACCTTGTATCCTTTTAGTAAGGTTTACAGCAGATTTTCAAAAAGGATATAGACAGCAGTAATATAGTATTGCTTAAAGCAATTTATGAAAGCATAAATGACTTGTAACAAATATATGTCCAAAAGAAGTAGAACTAATTCAGAAAAGTTGCAGAGCTCATTTTCCTATGAAATGTGAATGTATTTACAACTTTTAATTCCCTAATTCTGACATTCTGGCAGAAAATCAGTGATGTTTTGATTGTTATTTTGCGTACAGTTCTAAGAATGAAAATGGAGTTGTTACTGCAAGAAAACAATACAATTCTGCTTGTATTTGTGTGTGTGTGTGTGTGTGTGTGTGTGTGTGTGTGTGTGTGTACGTGTGTGTGTGTGATACTTTAAAGCTGCTTGATTCAAATTTATACTATCACCAGTCCCATTTAAGATTTTATGTTCTATTTTGACTGCAACTGAATCTGAGTGCAAAATCATTTATACTAACACACACACACACACACACACACACACACACACACACACACACACACACACACACACACACACACACACAAAAATTGTATATGCATAGTCCTTGGCAGCCCTGTTTTGTTAAGTGAAGCTTATCTGGTTGTTACAGTGTCATACTGGGAATTGATTTGCTGCCTAACTGGAGACATTTTTGTTCACCTGTCTCATACAGCTATGAACGTGTACAGATCGGTCTTGATTTCTGTGTTTTGTTGCATTTCCCCCTTTAAATATGGTTCAGTATGTCAGCCCAGGAGGCTCAAAAAGAAATAAGTGAGCAAAAAACTTAATTTTATGCTGCTGGCTACAGTCGGTGTCCCAGTTCCAATACTGCATGACAGTTGGGCTCAGAGGAGCGAAGCTTTAGCAATTAATTGAAGATTCTTGTTTGCTGGAAGCTCAACTGTGCTGTTGACTTTTGTTTGGGGGGAAGGGTTAGTGTAGATTAAATTTTCTGCTCAGTGCCTCAATGAAGTAATACCACTTTGCTGCAAAATACAGTAAGCTCTAGTTAACAAAAACTGCTGTGAGTTAAAGATCCCCAATAATTAGGACTAACACCTGTTATTAGATTTACTAGTAGTAGCTTAAGGCTTTCATTGCAAATGATGCAAACAGCAGCTTCCTAGAGATATTCATCATAATATTATCTTGGCTTCCTCGTGTATTAAAAACATAGTGATATAATGATGTAGGAACTAATGACAAATGCAGAAAGCCCAAACCATTCTATTGTTCTTTCTTCCTTCAGAAATGAAATAATATTTGTCTTTCCTTATGAAGTATAGGAGATTCTTGTTACTCATTGGCAGTGTAGTATATGTATGGATAGATAGCTAAATTAAAAAATATACACACACACACACACACACACACACACACACACACACACACACACACATATATATATATATATATATATATATAAAATGATGCATAGGTAGCCTGGAAGTAGGATTAACTATATTAAACAGTGCTTGGTGTAAGTGTTTTTGTCTTCTGTATCAAACTTTCAAACAGAGGTTTACATTGACCTGTTATTATAGTCAGTCAAAAAGAGACCTGAAGGTTGATTGCAGACTTGCCTAATGTTTGGTTTTGATCCAGTCATATTGCTTACTATGCCATTGTTTTCTGCTTCACTTGTACCATTTAGAACTATTTTGTCTAGTGAGAGAACGTAAAATTGCTAGGTATTCTGGGTGTCTAGTCATCCCTCACACAGAAGCAAGTGGTTTCCCGACCATCTTTCAGCATTTTTTCTGTGGCTGCCGTATCATACTGCTTTGCTTGCCATTACGCCCCATTTAACTGGGTTTGCTTGTAGCTGACTGGGTGCAGTATCTGGGCATGGTGTAATCCTCAGTCACAGATGATTGCTTTTATAAACTGACTATGGCCAACGTGAACCCTAAGCTATCTCTATATATTCAGTTGTGGTTTCCACTTAGGGTTGGATGATTGCACAGTTTTTACCACAGCATATCGCAGAGACATCTTTCTACAATAGGCTTTTACTTCTACCTCCTAGCTGCTTCTTTGCTGTTATAAATTGGCTACAGATTAAAACAGATAAACTGATACAAATCTCAGTTTATTAGTAACCATTAAGATACGTACTTTAAGTCTTACCTTACTAGAATCTCTCTCTCTCTCTCTCTCTCTCTCTCATTAGGCTGCTAATTAAGGTCTAGAATAGCTGAAACAGTCTCTTCCCATTTATTGCATACCAGCTCACCTAAGATATGCAAATTTTCTATAATGATGAGGCTAAAGTCCACTCTTACACCAAATATTGGCATTTTGTTATCAATAGGTACATTAAAGCAGGGCACAAATTGACTCATGCATACTGAAAACCGCTTAGTGCTTCCACGTACTGAATTTACATGTGAAAGATGTGAGACCTGCTAAATTTGGAGGCTAGTCTCTCATCATAACATAATGTCAGTACCTACCTGGTTGTCAGTCCCCATACGCACTCCACGCCAGTATGAAAAATGCTTTCTTATGCAGAGGTGCTTATGAAATCCCCCCCAAGCCTCCAAGAGGGGTTTCAAATATCTATCCATAAACTTGAACTGCAAGGATCTCAAATATACTGTACCTGGTTCCCATGAATATAGCCACATTATACTTAGTGCTCTAATAACTCTATCATTGGTCAGATATGACCATCATTCAATGGTCCTAGGACCATGGCCCAAAGCTAAATGCTAAAAAGTAAGTATATTGTCCTTTGGAAAGCACAAGTATCCATACCTATGATATAAATGACATTCCTCTCAAAGTCAACATGGTTATTAGGGACCTGGGCAGTTTTGTAGACAGTAAACTCTCCTTTGACCACCATGCCTCTACAGTTGTTAGACAATCCTTCGACTTAGCCCAATGTATTGCCAAAGGTGCATCTTCTGTGTCCAAGGATGTTACTATCTATCCCTCTGTACTACTCCCATTTTAGGAAAGTAATGGGATATAAAGTTCCCTCGGGCATATACTTTGCCAAGCACACAATCTAACTTTAAAAACTCCAATATTTTCTCACTAAGATAATCAGGGGCTTTATTTTCATGGACTATACAGAATGCTTTAAAGTTCTGTCTGTTTTCCACCTCATACAGATTCCTTCAGGGTAATCTTTGCCTAGACTACAAAGTCTGAAGTAACTTAGTCCTGCATCATTTCCTACACATTTGCAAAACTTGTAATACTACAAACACCAATACAGGAGACCTAATCATTCACAACAACATAAACAGAACCTACTGGTGAGATAGCTATCTCTGTCAAAGAATTCCACTCCCCTGTAGCAGACTCCTCTTCCTAATTCTCTTTTAACACTACCTAGAGGAATAGATGGATGTGAATCCATGAATTCACCCCAGTCTGGTCCCACAATCCTTCATGGACTGGAATACTAAGTAGTGGAACTGCAGTGGTTAAACTACAAATTAGCTGTCCAATCAACTGCCTAGCAATAACTTGAGAATGAATGAACCTATGAGTTACTGTGCTGAAGAAGATTTAAAGAAATCAAAAAAGCTTTGCCTGTCGACTAACCATCACCTGGTGCCAATGACTTGTAACTCTGTCATCACACCTCTTTTACTGTAGCCATATTTGTATTTGAATTTGAAGAAGATAAAAATAGTTCCGGTATCTGGAATTCTGCATCACATTATAACCATTGTTAAATGGGTTAATTGCAGATGCTACTTAGACCGTTTTTGTTGTGATAGTCTTCTAACAAAAGTATCAAATAAAGTACTCTGCTTTGACTAAGGCTTCCCACATGTCAGTGTTTGGGAGTAGCAGATGAGGTAGCTAACAAAGGATGTACAGTAAACATTAAAAGGTGAGATTTCCAGGAGTAGAAGTAAGCTATCTTTGGTAACAACAATACAAGGGGTTTACACAACTGGAGAAAGTGCAATATCATTAGTAGGGTACAAATGTGAACAAGGAGGCTACATATGCAGCAGACTGACCTATCAACAAGGTTTTTGAAACAGAAGCTGTACTTTTCTAATTTCTGTTGTTAAGTAATTTGTGCAGTCTCCATTTATTATGGAAATTCACAATGCTGCACCCCATTCTTTCCTTGCACTAAAGTGGAGAGAGAAAGGCATTAGACTCGTGTAGCGAATGGAGCCACACATCATTCAGTGCATTGGAAATTGCCAAGCAGTTTATTAATAAATTCCGAGCTATACAAATGTGGAGAATTATGGTTTCCTTTACATAAGTCTTATTCAGTGTTTCCTGTTTTCCACATTTAATTTCTGTACTACTTATGTAGAGTTGTGTAGAGGTTTAGAAATGAATAACTTTGATTTATCTTACCTGTAGGTCAGAGAGCTTCTTTACAAAACAGGATCCATACGAGGCAGTAGAATTTATCTGCAGTGAGGACTAACTGTGGAAATATTTAGAGATACAGTTTTGTACTGAAGAAAATATAAAACAAGATACTGCTGTTCCCTTTGAAATTAAATTCAGAAAGCTTCTTCACTGAGTACTGTACACCATGGTTTCTCCTCATTGATTTAACTTTTATCTATATGGCAGATGCCTTATTGCATAACCTTTCTGTATTAAGTAAAAAGCTTTGAAACTGACCTAACATTATGTATGACTACAACTGTTTGTGTTCCTTAATGTTTGTTGATTTTGTAACCAAGTTTGTTTTTTTGTTTCTTATTTTTATTCTATGTCTTTATTAACAATATGTCTCTCTTTATTATGTTTTGTGTGGAGCTTTTCTCCCCGGGCCTCTACTGAAAATGGAAATATATCCAGCTAGACTAGCCCGGTCAACAAATGTAAAATAAAATAAAAATAATAAATAAATAAATTTATTGCATGCTTGTCTAGTATTAAGCTTAAATGTACACTGAAATATATTTCACATTTTAACTAGGTGTAACAGATTTAGTGCTCTAGAAGAAATCTATCTATGTTGCCTACGCTGTTTGTGAACTTTTAGATGCTCATTCTATTGTTCACTTTTGCAGTAATGCTAACACTTGAGACTTCAGACACAGAAGACATGTACAGCCTGACTTAATCATAGCACTCTTCCCCTGGTAAACTAGGTGAATGTCTTCCCTCATGGATGTCAGTACTCCTTTGATATAAGAGGGATGTATGCTGTCACCATCTTTAACACCTTCTTGCTACAGTACAGGAGTAAAATCAGTACAGTTGGCTAAAATGTCACCAGTCTATTTGATCACCCTGACATCCAGAGTAAGGACGAGTCCCCTAATACAGGAAAAAACTCATGTCTTATTTTCATGTATGCTTCAAATTTAGGAGATTTTGAGCATCAGAGACAATGGGTACTGCAATATAAAGATACTCTTTGTATTATGTGTAAGGAAGAGATACCTACAGAGGCTTCTATAATTGCTATGTGCTTTGGTTGTTGTTCTTATTGTACTAGCTTCAACCAAAATTCCATCAAATGGATAACCAAATCTCTGCAGAACTGCTTTAACCAAGACTGCTTTTGTATTACTCAAGTCATCCTCAAGTACGACACACAAAAAACGTAAGCAGAGTCAATGAGAGAAGAAACCTGAGAGGGCAGTGAAATACCTTAGGAGTCAAATGACCATCCTGGGCTCAACGGAATTAGATCTGATGGGAAGAATTTGCAGCACCAGATTCTGATGTCTACTTGAACCATGGCCTCTGCTGATGACCCGCAAAAGGTTAGTATACTCTCAAATGGAATGACACCCTCCCATGCTGAAACTATTCAACTACTAGTCAGCCCAGATTCCTCCCTATGGGCCTCTGTTCCATTATACACACTTTTATTTTGATAAACAAGAGTGAGGGGAGTTTATCACCATGGTGCCTGTCTACAAAGATTTCTATTGGTCGACCATAGAGGTAGTAAGTGCCTATGACTGGATACTTCCTAGGGGGAATCACAACTCCCAGAAGCAGTTCAAGACTTCTGAGTCTCAGATATCCATTCTCTTGCCTTGGCATGAGCTGAGAGAGCTCTCATCCACCTCTCAGACACCATCTCAGGACTTAAGAATGTAGACTTTTTGCTGTTCCTTAAGAACCTGCATCCTCCTCAGATGACTAATCAGTGTCAGGGGTCCCCACTCAAGAAAAAAAAAAGATCACTCCTGAGGAACCTGATTACTCTGACTTTGAGGTGGAGATACTCGCCTAAGAATACCAGATGTCTTCCTGCCATAGTTGAAATAGAAAATGAGGATGCCTTATCCTCAACTTTCCTACTAGAGTCATTTTCATTTAGCAGTACATTCATTTGAATGAAGGACTGCTTTAAGCTGGAGTCTAAGGATTTCTCAGATTTCCAGTAAAGTTATAGGTAACTTATTTTGTTTTTTTTTTGTTTTCAAATTAAAAACCCTTAGCTCATCCTCCAGTGATTGAGTCCTGGGCAGATGCTTTTACTATTACATTTCTGGGGCTATACACTTAGTCACCGTCTCCCAGGAAGCCAGGCTATTTTTACATGGTGGTAAATTCCTGCAAGTACCTTAAAAAGAGCCATACTGCAGATCCAGCTGTTGAGTTTATTGATTCCAGCAACTGGTCTACTAGGGTTTGAATCAAGAACCCATTTTCCAGTAATAAGAAAGTTAAGACACTTGAGCAGTTTTGGAAGAAAGTCTACACTGCTGCCACCCATTAATTGCCAAACTCATATGTCAAGTTACCAGAGGACTCTCCTGTCCCTATTTGTAGATAAGGCTGATGAGACAGAGGATGAGGCCCTGAGAGATAAGGTTCTAAACCTGTGCAGCCTTACTTTCCAAGTTGATAAGCAGTTTATCAACAGTGGATGCGAAGACTGTGACTGTGATCCTATAGCTGCAACACAGCAGCTGCTGAGAACAAGCTGCTGTCAGAGTGTGTGTAAAAAGCCTAGCTCCTTAATGTCCCACTAGAAAAAGAGCCATTTATTAGAAACACATGGAACAGGTGTTAATAAGCTGTGTAGTGTTTGATATAGCTGTTTTGTTTCTCTGCCTATACAGTAGATACTATTCTATCAACATTTGGCCCTTCCAAAGAAGGCAAGGCAAAGGTAAATAGTCAAAATGGGAATGCCAGTGCAAGAAAAAAATAGAAGAGAAAATGGCAAACTGATAAAAAGGGAAAGCCCAGGGACTCTCAGGACTGAGACCCCAAAATGGAACAGCGTGAATTTGCTGATCATTTCCATCCCCTTCCCCAAATTCCACCCCAACCTATACTTTTCCTAAGACCACCAAAATTAGGAAGATACCTAGGCTAATTTGTGAAAGAGTGGATGACAAGCACTTAAGACACTTGAGTCCTAGGAATTGTGGTACATGGGTAAAGACTCCATTTTATATAAAGACCAATGTGGCATTCCACCAGTACCCAGAACAATGACACTTAGACAAACCTTTGTTACAAGACCTTCTCTGACAAGGGGCTGTAGCAACAGGAAAACAAAACAGGAAGAAACTGTAGAATTTTACTGAAGACTTCTATAGTCCCAAGAAAAGATGTCCAGATAGGCTTGTCTGAGATCCTTAAGGTCTAAACATGGTCCTATAAGTTCCAAAATTTATAAACCCTATCTTGCAATCCCTATTGCCTTTCCTGTCTCTCCTCAGGACTTCATGGCTACCCTGGATTTGAAAGATGCCTACCTCCACATATTTATACCCACAGAAGAAAGGCAGTACTTCTGATTCAAAGCAGGGTATTCTCACTTCCAATTTACTTTTTGCCTTTTGATTACCCACTAGACCCAGGTAGCCGCAGTGGTGCAGCAGTTAGCATTGTCGACTCACAGCAAAAAGGTCTCTGGTTCGATCCTCGGCTGAGGGTGCTTTCTGTGCAGAGTCTGCATGTCTTCCCTGTGGTTGCGTGGATTTCCTACGGGTGCTCCAGTTTCCTCCCAAATCTCAAAGACATGCTGTAGGTGGATTGGACACTCTAAATTGGCCCTAGGCGTGAGTGCGTGTGTATGTGTGCCTTCTTTGGAAGATTGGGTGCCGGGCTGGCAACTCAACACCGTAAAACTCCACTGCCAATCCTGAGCAGACGGGTGATCCGCTGTGGTGACCCCTAACCAGGAAAAGCCGAAAGAAGAATACCCACTAGACCCATGATGCTCACAAAGTACCTAGTTCCAGTAATTGCCTTCAGCAGAAAAAAGCGCATACATATCTTGTTCTGCCTGGATGACTGCCTGATTTAGACCCAACCCTGGAGGAGATACAGATAGCTCTTATTAGATTCCAAAACCTAGGGCTCTCCCTGAACCTACCAAAGTCCAAACTGTTACTTATGAGACAAGCACTGCTCCTTGGAGCCCTACTGGGCACTCTGAACCTGAGGAGATAGAGGAGATTTTTTGTCTCAAGTGAAGTGCTGTTCTTGACCAAATGTTACAGTTCTCCAGCACAACAAAATCAGATTACTGCAAGACAATTTCTCAAGACAAAGTAGTTCAAAAGTATGGACACAGTACACCAGGAGCCACAATTCATGATAAAAAGGTTGCTTTAATATTGAATTTCTGATAAAAACAAATAAAAGATAAGTGGTTTCGTCTTCTTAATGAAAACTGAAGAAGTCAATAAGCACTGGAAATATTCCCTGGTGTTAGCCCTACTGCAGCAGAGAACAGCAGAATAAGTATAGTACACCTGTGCTCGACACATAACCTCTTTATAAATGTTTGAGTCTGTTCACTGTTACAGTAATATTTTCTACCTTTGACCCTGTTCTTCTGTGGGTATCCTTGCATTAGGGTGTGTACACAGTCACCTATCCCTTACAAGCTTTCTCTCCTCATTGTGACCTGGAGAAGCAGCTTTGGAGGTTTTTCATGGATGGCCTACCATACCTTGGGGCATATTGCACCTTCATGGTTCATGCTGTGGAGTTAGCCCAGATCCTTGGAATCTAACAGGGGAGAAAAGAACTAATGATAGTGTGAGAGGATGTCCCTGTTATAGGACAGACATGCTAATGTCTGGTTGGGAGGGTATCCACCTGACCAACAGGAGGAAGGGGTGCTAATCTCTAGAACTTGGGCTGGATGTCAGGCTTTTGTGGCAGATTTGCCAAGTGTTATGACTATTGCAAGAGTGAACATACCTGAGCTTCTGCATTAACAATAAGTTCCTAATCCAAATGTACTTTTTTTCTTATATATAATGCAAACGCAGCTGTAGACAGTTGTACAGACTGTTTCTTCAGCCTCATGACAGATTGTTTAATGTTGTATTTTTTCTTGCACTTTCCCTGAAAGAAAATTCTTTCAGTAATAAAATATACTTTAGAGCGAAAGAACACTTAATACTTCTGTTCCCCTTGGGTTCTGGAAAGAACGTGTGTGAAAGCTCTATGTGACAGCTGATATTAAATTGCTTGTCCTGCCATGTGATGTCTGAAGGGGCTTTTTGCTAATTTACCTGTAGCCACATATCTCTTAACATTATACATTGCAGTGAGTCTTAAATTTTTATTTCCGTTGTCTTCCATGACTTGAAAAGGTGATCACAGACAGAAGCATGTTACTCTTTCGTTCTTTGAATGTTGAAATTGGTTATGTTCTATTTTTTTCTATTTACCTTACCTTACTTGACATTTCTTCACAACATATTGTATCTAGACATCTTTGCTGTGTTGCTCTTTCAACAAGGTTTTGAGAAAACCTTTGGAATCAGCATCAGGGACATTATCACATGCTGTGGATTACAGCTGGAATTCTGCAGTAATGAGTTCTAGCTGTGTTTTTCTCAGATACTTAGCTGTAATGGACTGTTTTAACTTACTCCTAAATTAAAAAAAAAATGTCATTTGTAGCATAGGTGAGCCTGTGATTCTTATTAGCAAATTCTGAATGAGAAACAAATCTAAGTCCTCAAGTCCAAATAGTTTGCAAATTAATATGTTACGCCCTTTAAACATTCATTTATTGATTGATTCATTCGTTGATTGATTCATTCTTGTTCTTGTACCCGCTTTATCCCATTTAGGGCTGTGGTAGAACAGGAGCCCCTCCTGTCAATCAATAGTCTTAAGGTGGAGAACTTTTTTCTGTTCAGGATGCCAGTCCATCTCACAAAATAAACACTGCACAGACAATATTAAATAAAACTCAATTACTTTTCTTACTTTGTAAAAGGATAGGTGACATCCCAGTACTAGATGTTATGATTAATTAATGCTGGGGTAGGCATTGTACAACACATTTTTGTATATTTTATAATAAACCCACTGCATTTTAAAACAGGATTTGTGGGTTTTGAAATGGTTCTCAATAATATTCAGTTTAGACAAAACCAAAAGAAAACAGTACTTGTGATATATGTCTTAGCTCCGAGCACGGCATCTGACTTCCATATGCTTCTTTTCTTCTAAACATGTCAGGCGAGGTAAGGCTACCATCCATTCAATAAATGAATAAAAGTGTAACTTCCTGAAAGCTATTAATATTGTCTTAGTAAGTGCATTCAACAGTTACTTGCTTTATATATTATTGGATACTTTGGGTACTTTCCCTCTAAACCCACTATTAATACAATGCAACAGTTCATTTTTAGTAAAGTGTCAGTAGCTGAACAGGAATCACACTCACCTTTGGTCCTTGAAACTCAGAAGACTGTTGGTTGTATTCTCAGTCTAGGTGCTTGGATTAATTTCTTTGTGTGGTTGGCATATGGTTTAAGGCATTTACCTCACAGACATAAGTTACAGAGTTTGATTCTCACCTTGAGGGAAATTGGCTAGGCTTAAAATGGCCCAGAAGGGCAAGTGGCCTAGTAATTACTTATGAACCTATGAAAAATAGAGACATGAACATTTGATTAACAAGCATATTATGTTTATTCTTTGTAGTAACAACTGATATGTAAAAGTGTTTTTTTGCAATGAAAATATAATAAGAAATTAAGACTTCATTCACTACAGTACATGAAACAGTTTTTGATAACAGAAATTAGGCTGGATTAGTTTGCCTTTGAAGTATGGTTCAATAATCACGTAATTCCTTGCCGGTTTAGCCACAGAGATAAAAGGCTGCATTTGTCTTATCAGAAAATTGTTACTAATGCCTTTCTTTAAGAGCAAGTCCCAAAATGGTGAGGTCTGACATCCCTGCTTCTTTGAACACAATAGTGTTCAAATTCACACTGCTAGCAGGCAAAGTCATTTTACTTCCCGAAGCTCAATTCATATGTTCAATTATATTCTGGTTTCCTTGTAGCTTAGATATCTAGATAACCTGTTCCAGCACAACAGGGTTCCTCTCAAATACCCCAGTAGAATATCTTCATGGAAGGAGACTGTACTGTCTTCTCTTGCGTTCAGAACTGTTTTTAAGATCAGAGGACTTTCTCAGGTCAGCACTGACCTTCCAGCTGTTTGAACCTTACATATATACAACATACAGGTTGCTATAGCCACACACACACACACACACACACACACACACACACACACACACACACACACACACACACACAC
Organism: Protopterus annectens; assembly: GCF_019279795.1. Taxonomy (NCBI): domain Eukaryota; kingdom Metazoa; phylum Chordata; order Ceratodontiformes; family Protopteridae; genus Protopterus; species Protopterus annectens. The sequence goes on along the minus strand of NC_056734.1, from coordinate 646,333,017 downwards.
ACACACAGATCTATGTAAGATTATCGAAGTTCCGAAACTTCAAAATTCATATGATCTAAGTTTTGGAACTTCGAACATTAAAAAACAAAAAAAAATCTATTTTTAACATTTTTGCAAAGGGGCAAGCCCCCCTGCACCTCCCACACCCCCTACTAATTAAATATACCAACTTTGAGATCACACCACATTGCGGAAAAGTGTAAATTTCCTGCTGCCCACTTCAATCATATAGTCCTGACCGTATGACTTTCGAAGTTTTGAAACTTTAGTAATCTGATAGGGACCCACATATACATATACATATACATATACATATAGATATATATATATACATATACATTATTATCATCTTTCTTGGCTATGGTACTTTAACTTATTCACTCCAAAGTGGTGATCTAGGATCACACCTAAAGTCAGATGTTTTCCTGTTGCTAGTCATAGATGGTGCAAACACATTACTTCTGGCATGTGGACATGTTTAGCCTAGAAGAAGAGACCCATTATCTCCCCATCTCTGAAGTTGCAGTACCACCCTGAACCAGCAGGTTATGTTGTCTTGAGGCAACAGCTTGCACAGTGCTACCTCAGCCTTCTGCATCTCACTTCTAATCTGCTATACTGTCTGTCCCCACCTTGATGTGTAATACCATTTTGTCCATCCCCACTTCCCTTGCTCCTACCTTACCTTACCTTACCTGTACTACCGTTACACCAGGGTTACCTTATCCCAGACAGATGCCTCATTGGTTTATGCATCCATTTTACAACTCCATCCATCTGATTCTCACACAGTAGTGTCTGATTAACTGCCTTCCTGCCTCCTCAACTCCTGAAAGTGTTCTCTTCAAAATCTGCTTTCTCTTGTCTTCTTTTCCTTAGCTGCATGTGACTGCCAGTCCTGTCTGTGATACTTCTTTTATAAAGATGAATGGCCCACATATGGGAAGTCATGCAGTGAGATATTCTATTGTATGCACCATGTCAAAAACATGGTTAAGCAGTTTATAACTTTTCCTGGCAATCTGGGAGGAAGCTATATTAAGCAAGGGGGAGTGCATAGGGGCAAATCCCTCTGCACAAGGATAGTGGTGAGCATCCCTTCCACTTCAGCTGATGTTACTGTTTTGTCTGTACAAGGATAACTCAAATTCTTAGAATGTATAGACAGTTGAGTTACTCTACTCAGTCCAGTTGGGAAAATCACAAACTGAGGACAACCAAATGAAAGATATTAAGCACTTCCATGTCATGAATCAAACTAAGCCTTTTTTATATATTTGTTAACTGGGTAAGCCCAATGAATATTTGCCCATTTTCAGGCATGACCCTGCAATTTTGTTTGGTTGACTGACTTTCTCAAAACCATACAGTGGACAAGTGGAAGGAATCAAAACATGTACATTTGGCTACAGGGAGCAATTTAGAGCTTTAATTCTCTGTGCTAACTGCCAGGCTTTCATCAGTATAAATATGCACCTCAAATAAATAGGCCTGAAAATTTATCATGTGACTTCTTACAAACAGTTAGTAAGAGGCTTCTTTAAACATATAAATATAAATACAGCAGTAACAAGTTGCAGTAATAACACAAAAATATATATTTTTTAAACACTTTACTTGTTTTTCAGAGTAACTAATCTCAATTCAGTTTTGATCAACATCCTTACCTTTTAAGTGGGCAATTGATTGGCATTAAGTTTAATTTGCTAAACCAGCTCTTGCCATCACAAGATTGGCATATGCTGGAGCTACCTTAGCTCCCATTGCCACTCCAGCAATTTGTTTGTAAAATAACTTATTAAAGGTAAAAAAATTATTGTCAAGTGCCAACTCCATCAAGGTACAAATTGTATTGATTTTAGTAGTACTAAAAATGTTGTTGTCAGTTAAGTAATCTCTCAAAAAAATCAATACCTATTTCTTGATCTATACATGTATATAAAGAAACTACATCTAGGGAAGCAAAGCAAAAAAACTTCCCTGTACTATCAAATTCACGTAGTAACTCTAATAAATGCCAAGAATCTCTAAGGTAGTATTTAGATGCTTGCATAACGGGATTAAGGAAATAATCTAACCAGGTGGAAATGGGCTCAGTTTTGGAATTGTGTGCCGAAATAATAGGTGTAAACGGGGGATTCTGGCTATCTTTTTGTATTTTAGGAATACCAAAAAGATGAGCCATTTGAGGATGTGGAACTTTAAATAGGTGTAGAGCTCTGATGATCTAATTCTTCTTGACAAAACATATCAAATAGACATGCGTCTATTTTCATAAAACTTTGTAAGATAAAACTCATTTCAACTTTTTTATATGTTTTGTCATCAGTCAACATCGCCTACATATTCTTATTATAAGTATCAACATCCATAATGACTATATTTCCACCCTTGTCGGCCTTCATAACTCTTACTTCCCTGTTTTCTTAAGAGTCTTAAAAGCTTCTAATTCAGAAGCTTTTAAATGAATGACTTCCTTGTTAGGTTTAATGGCTCTAAAACCTGCCTCACAGATGTTTTGAAACACCTGCAATGTACCGATATGTGGTGGATTAAAGGTACTTGTTTTCTTGGGACCTAGATTAAAATCCTGATGATGGATATCATGCAAAATGTATGTTAAATTAAATTTTCTTAAAGTTAGCCTAAAATCAACCAAAGTTTTAGCAATGTTAAAGGAATTCCCAGGAATAAAAGAGAATCCCTTCTTTAAAACTTGTATAGCGGGCTGGGAAAGAACAAGGCTTGACAGATTGTGAATCTGAAGGTCATAATCAGAAACTACCACTTTTTCTTGCCCCTGGTCTTTCCCTTCCCCTTGTTTTGAGCTACTTTGGACCAGGTAGGCCCTCTTTTGTTCCCCTGCTTGTCGACCAAAAAAGGAACACCATTGTTGGAAGCATTGGTCCCTTCATTGTTGTTTGAATTACAAGCTTCAGTATTAGTATTATTATTGTGCATATTGACCCTTTCTCCAACAGATACCACTCCATTATTATTGTTTGTAAAAGAAACAGATGAACTGTTATAGACTTCATTACTATTAACATTAGATGTAAAACAGTTATTTTTTCTATTTACTGTTTCTACCTTGTTCCTTTCAGTGATGACATCTGTACTTTTTTTACAAAATAAGCAGTTTTGTTGGCATAGGCTACAATATCTCGTTTAAGCTTTTTCTGTTTCCTTGCTATTATAGTAGCCCTCTGCCTGTCTGCTTTTGCTGCAATTCCACAATATAAATAATTCCTCTTGCTTGGTAGGTTCAGCCTTATCATGCATGCATGTGTGTGGGGAGGAGTTGGATGTGTTTAACAAACTATCGCGATAGTTTTTATTTGTGAATAATTCATGCAACCTCTTAATAATCATAGTTGGTATATCCTCTCAGAATTAGGATATAAGAGTGTGCAGACTGTGGGTGCAAAGGGCTGTAATTACTGGCTATGATATTTTACAAGTATAGTAAAGACATAAGTCATAGTTTGACTTTCTGAATGTTACTTTTTTATTATAAGTTTATAACATTCTTAGCGCAAATGTCTTGTGATTTATTTCATAGTGAATGTGCACTCCTTTTTTTGTTTTTACACAGGCAAATCTGCACCACATAAAACTGTAAATATATTGGCATAGTATCTAATTTGTCTTCATTTTGTGAGTGAAACTGCTGTCAGGAATATATGCATACTGATTTGTCATTGCATGAGAGCTCAAATTCATATATATTTTATCAGGAAAAATATTTTTCTGGTTCTGTGGATTGTGCAGTGAGAAACATTACTTGAAAATGAAGCTGTGTGTGTGTGTGTGTGTGTGTGTGTGTGTGTGTGTGTGTGTGTGTGTGTGTGTGTGTGTGTGTGTACGCATGTGTGCCTTTATTTCTTCAAATCTTGAACAAAGGGCTTGCTGTAGAAAAGTGTCATGGCCTATTTTTTAGATGGTTTGAGACATATGGAGTTACATTTCTAAGGTAAAGCAGTAGCTTTACACGGCACTTGGCGAATACTTATTTTTTGCAGTCAGTTCATAGTAAACATGTACAACTGTTATTTTTTCAAGATGACAATTAACTTCTATAAGGATCTTAGAATTAATTGGTTGTTATGATAGCTTAACTATAAAACATTTAATCTAATAACTGATAATAAAAAAGTTCATAACATATAGAGTTAGATGCACACATTCAGGATTGTGTACTCTCATTGCATTTAGTGCTGTAGACACATATGCCTTTTCCTTCCTTAAAGTATTATAATCTAATGTAATATAAGTATGTTGCCATTCATAGAGGGGGTCCAATTCAGGTCATTATGGAGATGAGAAATTGATATAACTGCAATATTTGTGAGAGCACTCAATATACAGTAATAGTGTAGCTATCAGTTATTTTCAGATTAACAAATATTAGAGCAGTCAAAACATAGTTCTGGTGACTTTTGGCAAAAGGGGAATGTGTATTTATATATAAAGATATGTTTATACTTTATGATTAAATTTAACATTAAAATGATTTCTTCATTAGATATCAAGATACAGATGTTCCATTACCTTTGACGGTCAGCAGAGTGTAAGGAAATTTTGTAGGTGATTACAGCAGTACCATGTGCAGAAAACATCTGAATTTGTCAGCGCTTTTTAAAGAAAACAGGTATTTCTATACAGGAAGTAAGCGTATTAAAAAGCAATAGTTTAGGATAGTCCTTTTAAAATTCTCAGTACTAAATGAGGTAACACTACTTGAGGCTTTGAAGATGGGGTAGCAGAAGAAATAGTAGGTTGATATGAATAATGCCATATTTTCCCTACTGTGTTCACAGATTGCATTTGATCAGTTAATTCAACACTATGCTTCATTTCCTGACTGCCTGCATGGAGCAAACGTAATCACTGAGATAGGGGTTTAGAAAGAGGAATAAATAAACAGAATAAGGCCATTTCATTTTACCTTTAGTGCTCTAGGCTCTTATTGCTTCTGAAAAATCCCTTTGTGCCTTTTTTTTTTCTTTGGGTGGGAAGGTTTTGCTTGCTTTGACTTATGGACCTTGCAGAAGCATCAACATTTACTCCTGGGCACAGAAACAATGTAAGATATAAGATATAAGGTATTAAGATAGCCTAAAAGATTTCTAGATTACTTACCCATGAAGGCAAATCATCATTTCATAACAATGGAAAAAGTAATATATTTTGAAATATTGACTGAATTATACTAAATGGCGTAAAATAAGTTAAGCAATTTATGTAAGATATATATGTTAGTGTGCTTTGAATTGCCTACACTGAAACCTATAGTTGCATCCTGTATAAATACATGCAGTAGATGGGTTAACCTGATATCTGGCTACCTGCTGTCCCTAAAGCAATTGCATTTGTTTTCACTTTCTAGGTGAGATTTTAATTTTTACTTGAATTTTATCAGATCATTGATTTGCCTATTTTGATTTTTTTTTTTTGGGGGGGGGCGGGGGTGGTTAGTATTCTAACAGGCACTGTCTGCCTTTGGAAAGACTTTTTTTAGTATAGCCAGCTGGTATGGAGATCATATAGCTTGAGCATGCTGTTCCAACTGAACTACTACTAAACCAGCTAACTAGCCTTCATCTCAGTCTAAACAGAGATATTCTACTTACTAATGTCTCTCCGATTGATGAGCATCAGCATGTTTCCTTCCTCTTTCTCTTCCTGTTACCAAAATGTCTACTTTATTGTATTCTGCCTTTATTGGCAGTGGGCGTGGCACTATATCGACCCTCCAGTCTTCCATGAACTTGCCAATTCTTCTACCCATAACAATTTAAGAAGTCAGGAAATAAGGAGAGCTTTCAGTTTCGTTGATGTCCTTGAAAATTCTTTTCTCATTTACTGCTTACTTTTGCAGTTTCTTACCTTCAAGTATATGTAGAATCTCAGTCTAACCATAAACTACTTAAACTAAACATCAAGCTTGTCTCTAGCTTACTGTGTTTTAGGGATTCTGTTTAGGTTCTTTTTCTTTTTAATTTGCACTGCATGAATTGTTGTTTTCAGCATATAGATTCATTGGTTCACAAGTATATATTAGGCTAGCTGCCCTTGAGGGCCATTTTAAGCCAAGCCTACTTTTCTTTTTGTGCTCAAAATGACCTATACCATTTGGTTATAGAGTGGTCTTACCCATCATGTGGTTGATACTTACATATTATTCCTAATAATAATAACTGGGATCATATAATATTCCACTGGATGCTGTGAGTTTCAAACCTATATAAAACTATAACTGTTTTTTTTTTTGTTTTTATTCTAATTTTTTAGTTATAGCAGTTCATCTGTTTATTCTGGTAAGCTCTGCACTGCTCTCCTGGTGGTTTGAGTTTATAATTTTAATCTTTAGAATAAAGTTATTTAGCTGTCATTAAACTAGCTTCCTTGGATTTTGTCTCACCTGTTTTTTCTCAGTATTTTTTTATTGCTGTTTTTGAAGTGTCATACCTAAAATATTAATATATGGACTTACATATACTATCGGACATCTTTTATGACTGTTAGCAGGAGAAGGCTATCTGTATGTCTAGGTAACAACATAACTGTACCTATTTGCTGTGGCTGATGTATAATATCTAGTGGATGCCATACATAAAGATGTGTCTGCATATAATGGAGTTACAGCTGCTACACTCTGCAGCAATCCTTGACTGTTCCTTTACCCACTCATTTGAAGCAATCTGAACCAATGCAGGATCAATGGAGAATTTTACAAATAAAAAGATCCAGCTACTGCATATGAGAAACATCAAGAAATTCAGGTGTATTTTTCCTCGCATATGGGTACATGATTTTATTGTTCAAAAGCAAATTGCTCTCTCTCTCTCTCTCTATCTATCCCTCTCTGTCTTGTATTGATTCATATTCTAAACCTTTATTGAATTTCATCTTCCACTTCTTATGTGATTGAATCTTTTTTTTGAAAGAAAAGAAATGCAATCTTTGAGATTTACTGTAAGTACAAGAAGTATTCAGGTTGCTTCATTTGCCACAAGTAATACAGTTAATTAGTTTTCCTTCAGGTCTAACTCCTTCGGCTTGAGGCTGTGTATGCAGTTTTGCAAAAGCACTATTCATAGGACATTATTCTACTAGCATCTCACAAAAGGAAGCCATGATATGCAAGGTCCCATGATGTAGCAGAATTCTAGGGATCACAAAGTTCCATTTTTAATCAGTACCACAAGAAGAAAAAGATCACAAGATCTTATTTCATCAGCGACAAAGGTTTACAAAATCATGCTTTAGTAGAATCATGAGGGGAAAATAAAGAGTTATCAGTAGAGTTGTAAGTACTGCAAAGTAACCCCACCTGGGAGATTTTTAAATCCATCATTTGGTCCACCAGTTTTTACTAATTCCTGATGAAAGTCTGATATGAGAAGTGATAATATTGCTAGACTGTGAATTAGACAGAGATGCTCTTGCAAGGGTGGGATAAGATGTAACACTTTGGCATGCTTAAACTGAATGCACAATGGACCATTGTTCTCAACTGTACAGAGGATTGCTGAATGTCCCTGATTGTGCCTCATATTTTTGTCATGTCCCTCATAAAATTTTTGATTTTCAGTAAATCACTGAGGATTACTGTCAGTCAGTATAACCCCAGATATTGAGGCATCAAACTTCTGATTCACCAGAAAATACTGATGCAAAATCTATTTTTTTATTAACTTCTTTAAATGAATTAGAATACTATTTAAAAATTCTCATAGGTTCATAGGTGTTTACTAGGCTAACAACCACAAGGGCCTTTTTAATCCAAGCCATGCCTCCCAAATCTGTGACAAGTTCTGATACCCTTGATAAGTGTAAGCATGGGCCTGGGAGATGAACTATTTATGGGTTACCTACATCCATTAGAGGCATAGGTGCCAAACCAGGGATGAATTTCCAGTATCCCATCTAATTGTCCAAGTTGCACTTGAATTGGGTTAGGGAGGAACTCTGCTTCACACTGATGGGGAGCCTGTTCCATAGACAGAGTAGTCTCTGGGATACATACCTGTCTCTCCAAAGGTCTTATTCATATCACACTCAAGGTTTTTAAATCTTTAGAATGGGTCATTCTGGCGCTGTTTGTTTTGTGGATATGCAGGAGGTCCATCTGAGTGGGGTCTGACAATGAATGTCAGGCACAGACTTCACCTCAAAAGACTGTAGGAGACAGAATACAGGGATGAGGCCTTGAAGTGGTCTGCATAGGATATATTACTTACGCCCTGTATTCTTTTAGTGAGGAACCTCTGTGGACGTTCCAGTTGTTGGGTATGCCTGGTTAGGTACATACCAAAGGGGGCATTGTACTCAATGATAGGTCTGATGAATGTCAAATACAGTAGAACAATAACTTCTCACTGCATTTGGGCCTTTTACTCCTAATTATTTTTGGCTTTCTACAAAATTCTTGAGCAAAGAAATTCAGAGGTATGCATTGGACTCTTAAATTTTTATAATGATGCTCTGTGCTAAATCATACTGCTTTTTTATCACTTTATATTTAGATTATTAAGGCTGATGGATTAAGGAAGAACTGGGGTGTTTTCTTTTTTGGGGTTCTTATATATTGTACAGAACACTGTAAGAGGTAGAAGAGAATGACATGGGAGTATATCAACAAGCTTTTCTTGGATGGCAAGATGCATTAATGCCGTAAGCAACACCAAATATTTAAATTTCACCCCAGTCTCCGAGATACCTCTTTTGTGTTTTTCTCCCAGACATTCAATGAGAAATGGGCAGTGTGACAGCACCCAGTTAGACATTCCCAGTCATCAAATGTAAATAAATTTGGCAAGAGTACTTAACTGTCATTAATACAACTAGTTCCCTTTGCTAACTTTTCTAGATGGGGTATAAACCTGGTGTTCTACATTTTAAATACAGATGTTAGAGAGGGACTTGTTGTAATACATATTTTGGGATTTCCATAATGTCCTAAAATTATTGCTGTAGATACACCACAGGACAAATCCCTTTTTAAATGTAAACACATTCCTTAATTTCAGTATGTGTATCATGATTAGTATATTCTCTAAAGTGATGTCGTATTGCATCAATGAAAAATGGTGTGTATATGTATATATCTATATATATATATATATATATATATATATACATATATATATATATATATATATATATATATATATATATATATATAAAATATATATATATATATATATATATGTAAAAATCCACATTTATATATCAGTTTATAAGTATATGTGATTTAACACATTAAAAAATAAGAACAAAAAAATAAGAAACTGACTATAAAGACATTATTAAAAAAAAGCAGAAGTTAATGATTTTCTTACACAAGACAACGTAATTATATATAAACTGGTGGTGCACCTAATCAACACTGGAAAAAAGGTGAGCCATGCTTGGGTTTGTGGCACAGACATATAAATCCTTGGCTATGACACGGGTGACTGGTAGGGGCTCAAGCACTGCAGAAGCTAAGCAGGGAAGGTTGAGGGTAAATGAGAGCTGCTGGCTTAGCCAACCTGAGGGAGACAGAGGTAGCATACACTAAGCCAGTTGCAGCCATGCAAGTTGAAGTTTTCACAGCAAAAACATTAGCAGTCTGGGTACAGGGGTTTGGTGGCTCCAAACTGGCAATGGTAGCTGCCATCAGCATGTATTGGATCCATGGGCTTGCATGTGGAGAATGTATGGATCCCCACGGTGACCATGGTGTTCACTTTAGATACCAGGAAGGGGTTAGGGCCACCACCAGAAATACTCTCTTTATCAGGATGCTCAAAACAGTCGTCTATTGGAAAGTGCTTGTATAAAGGAGGTTTGTAGTAGGATACACTGGCCACTACCTCCCTAGAGTTCCATGTTTTCTTAAGGTGTGATCATCTGTCTGGATGTGATCCAGTTGCTCCTATCTTGTTTGGCCTGAATAAAATGTTCAGGACCTGATATAAAGGTGAGCCCACTCCTGGAACATTGGCATCACTAGTGTATGCCATTGGCTTCTTACTGTTGAGACCATGCTGATGATGTTGGTGGCGGAATTCCGGCCCATTGTTACTCCTCATTGACTAGCTTGACAGCATTATTTTTGTCTTATGCTTCACCATAGATGACTGTTTTATATGTTTGATATCTCTTTCTTGGACTTTGTTAAGAATTTTATGTGTTCATGCACAGTGTCTATATTCCATTAGCATACATGATACATGCACTGATACATGGCTGCTAACCACTTGTGTTGCTGCTGCATTAAGCTACGGAATCTTGGTTAGCTGACCAAGAGCCAACAAGTCTGAGAAACACTTATAGTTCAAACAACAAACATGAACTAAGAAAAGCAAATGTGTGTTTTTTCTTTATCAGGGGTCAAAGTTCACATATCCATAATACAGAACACTGTGACCCCTGCTACCATACATAATATAGTTGATTCTGATACCACTCCACCTCTGGAAAGGGGGCAAGCTTATTAGGGACTATTTGTTAGATGTCTTGTTTATTAGATATTACTAATTAAGCTGAGTGAATTCTGACCATTTATAATGGCCCAGTGGTGGAAGACCAATTTGGAGATCATTTGGGTGTATTTGAAACTACTTGTGGAATTTTTTCAGCCTGTTGAAGTGGAATTGTGTCAAGAAATCACTCATTAGCAGAATGACTTAGTGGCTGTTATGAGTGAAGAGTCTGCTGACTTATTCCTCAATGACCTGATTGAAAAGGTTGTGGGGTATAAAAAGAGATTATTGCAGCAAAAAAGGAAAAAGTTGGCCAGGAACATGTATGATTTTTCTTACTAGCATGTCTCTACCTGACCCAAGTCTTGGAACACCAGGAGAAAGCTGTAACCGATCATGGTGTGGAATCCGCAGTTACGGCCAATCAGCAGCCTCCAGAAAATGTTGTGACCAATCAACATGAACCAGGATCTGTGATGTCCGCAGAGCCACAGTCATCTACATATTTGACTCCATTGGTTGAGTGTCCACCTAAGACTATGGCTTACCAGTCCTTGTTGTTGGTCGATGTAGGCGCTGTAGTTAGAATGAAGATTATCCCGTCGCAGAAGGAGCAGGTTTTTCCAGGGCTACCCCTTTCTTATCTCAATTCATGGAGGAAATTGTACAAACAAGATGTGCAATGAGGACGGCAGAAGAGGAAGGAGCCGCTGCCCTCCAACAGTACGAGAACCCTCAAGCAGATGTGGGGACTGGATCAGGAGGTTTAGTATGGAACATTACTTCCCACAGTTTGATGCACGCTGAGAAATTGCTCTTGGGGAAAGGTTTGACTTTTATTCTCTCAGCTAAAGTGGATATTACTGATTTACTTGTAGAATTGTGTTTGTTTGTATGGACTCTTAGCTTAAAAGTATTTTATGGTGATAATAGTGAATGCAATGGTTTAGTGCATTTTAGGAAACCCAGTATTTTTATACCAGTTTTAGCACCAGCAGTGGAAGTTTTTTTTTTATCAACTTGTGAAACTGAATGGTGGACTGTTTTCTTCATAGGGAACACTGTTTGTCTGAAAATTTAACTAAAACCGAGCGGCAAGCACTTTATGACTTACAAAGGAATGTGGATGTTGTTGTTCATCCAGCTGATAAGGGGTGACCAGTGGTCATGCTTGACTCGTCTATTATTATTAGAAAATTTGCAACATGTTGTCTGATTTAAATGTTTCTGAGTCTGTTAATGCAGAAATAGTAACTGTTATGAAGCAACATATTGACAACAGCATTCCTGAATATTTGTGCATGGGATTGATTGCTAAAGAACTTTATGAATATTTTAGGGTAGATGCACCCTTGATACCCTAATTGCATGGTCTCCCCAAGATCCACAAGAACCCCACCCATCCCACTTTCAGACCCATAGTGGCTGGAAGTGGTTGGCTGACTGACCTGATTTCTATCTACTTGGATAAGCAGCTGCTGGTGGTGCTAGATGAATGTCCTATAGTGCTTAAAGATATAGAGCACTTTTTAAGAGATCTATATAGTGTAACATCTGGTAATGACCAGGAGGTGTTCAGCATCCTGGTCACTTTAGATGTTGTCTCATTGTTAACCTGCATACCTAACCAGGAAGGGGCTAGTCTAACTAGGTATGGTAAATTTGAACCTGGACATGTGGATCTACTTTGCCTCTTGCTAGAACTAGTCTTAGATCGCAATATTTTTGTGTTTAAAGACAAGTGTTACTGGCAGAAAGCGGGGTTGTGATGGGCACAAGCTGTGCCAATTCCTATGCCAATTTGGTGATGATGGAGTGGGAATAACAATACATCATTGGTAATAATCCCCATGATGGGTTGTATAGAAGGTTTGTTGATGACCTTTTTATTGGGTGTAAGGGTGATGAAGCTAGCCTTGAGCTATTTTTTTCAGTACTTGAACAACAGCAGTGATTTTCTTAAGCTTACCATCAATATGTCCAAAGTAAGAGTTGATTTTTTGGATGTAACAGTTATTAGAAGGGGCTCCAAGCTATTAACTCAAATGCATAGGAAGGAGTGTTATAGACCATTTTATTTACATAAGGAGAGTATGCATCCCCAACACATCTTTAAGAACATTGTGAAGGGGCAAGCAATAAGGACATCATGTTTATCCTGTGAGGCCACAGACTTTATGAATGGCCTGTGTGAGAAGAAGGATGAGTTTGTAGAAAGGGGGTATGGTCAAACTGAAATAGATCAAGCTTATCAGCTGGTGCTCTGAGACAGAGAGGGTAGAGTGACACCCTACTTTTCTTCTCATGGTGGGGAGAGAAGGAATAGATATGAGCAAAAAAAAATGTCCCAGTGATCTTATCATATACACAGGACATGAGCAGGGTGAGGGATTTGATTCATAGTAACTGGCACATCCTCCATGTGGACCAGAGGGTAAGCAGAATGGTGGGTAAACCACCCAGGTTCATCTGTAAGAGCAGGAAAACATTAAAACAATGGTTGTGTTATCCAAGAATGCTCAACACTTTTAATGAGAGACCACATCACTGGGCACGATGTGGGGCATGTGCCCGCTGTGAGTTTATTAATGAATACAGATATTTTAAACACCCTAAAACAGGTAATTTGTGGGAACTTAGAACAGCAGCAGATTGTAACACCAAAACTGTTATATACGTGGCTTACTGCCGCATGTGTTTCAGGTTCTATGTGGGCAAAACTAATCATCGCCTCAGGTAATGAGTGAGGGATCATATCTATTGCACCATGAAGGGCTACGACTACAGTGCCTTAGCCAAACACACCCTGCAGGAAGGAAATGAGCACACATTTGTATTTCATGTTTTGCATGTATTGATTCAACATGGTAGGCTGGGGGATTTTGTTAATAGGAGAGAGAATGTAGAGTTGCAGTCGATTTTGAGACTTGGGTCACACAGTGGACTTTGTTTGAATGACCACGTCCCGTTGAAGCCTGTCTTGAATTCAAAAAAGTTAAAGTGATTATGTGTATATTGTTTGTGAACATTTTAGGTGTATTCCTTTAATGTGTGTAGGGTTAAATTTTTAATTGGGTGGGTGTTGCCTATTAGATGATATAAATGAAGTCTTGGTGATGTGTTTTGATGTCTGAAGAAGAAATTTGGATCATTGTGAAAGCGCTTACCTAACCAATAAACTACTTCTTGCTTTTATTATTATTGTGTGCTACGTTTCTGTCAGAACCTTTGTTCTACTTTTTGCTGCATAAATTAAAAAAAAGTAAGCTAACATATAAACTAGCATGTAATAGCATGTGCCATCATAGAGAAATGACTGATCAGTAGATCAACATCATGGTTTTGATGGTAAATATTTATGAGATGTATGTATGGTATATGAACAAGAATATGGCCGATTGTTGCTATACTAGTGTCACTTGTTCTAAACTGTGGTAGCTAAGGCAATATTGAGGTGAAGTACAAGAAGGTGGGAATATGATGAAACGGTAGTATGCATGAGATAGGTCGATAAAAAACGGTAGAGAGAAACTGGAATTCTGTAAGAGAAGGGATAATTTGGATGTTAGAATTTAGTAAGGAAAGAGGTATTTTGGTAAGAACAAGGAAGGACAGAATGATCACCATGGATAATTGGGAGACAATGACCCAGAAATAGGGACAGATTTTACATATCTGCTCTTTTAAACTTAGAAGTGTTCTATAATAACAAGGGGATTTCTCTGAAGCTAAATTTTTTGAAGTCTGAAACTCAAATGTATGTAATTATTGCATGACAACAGTCTTGAGATCATCCCAGTGATATGGCAGAAAAGCACAGGTATTATAAGGAGCACACCAAAAGATATACAAGGCACAAATCTGGAAATTCTGAAAAAATCTGGACAGTTGAGAGGTATGATTTATGTATTTGGTCAAAACACAGTACAGTACAGTGTATACAGTGCAGAGTATTGTAAAATTCCAGTCTGTACCAAAGTTGTGTAAATGATCTGTAAGGATATATGGACTGCCATGTAAAATAAACACTCAGGGGAACTATGTATATTAAATAGGGACACACAGATGAATTGCAGGAATGAAGACAGATAAAGAGAATAGGTGAAACAACCTAATGTGCAGCAGATGAGGGCATGTCAACGGAAGACAGTTGTTACAGCGACACCAATCACATATCAATATGGTACAGTAGGGACTGCACAGTGAAAATGTGTATTTTGTGACTGTCACACATGGTGACATAACAATGGGGAAGAAGTCTGTGTGAGATAAGCATCCTTATATGAACGATGCAGATGACATCTATTAGGGATGTGATATGAAATATGGGTATGGTGCATATTGTGAAGCTCTGCAAATTGATTTGCCTGAATACAACTGTAAGCTCAGCAAAAGTCTCCAGTGAGTGGGACACAGGTAAAGGCACATAGACAACATTAAAAGAAGCAAGCAAAATCATGGCCAATATCAGAATGATACCACCAGTAACCCAGTGTCTCTGGCATAACATATGTGATTTAGAGTGATCAGGGATGATTCTGCACAAACACACTTATGCAGCTATTGTGACTTGTCCACACTCTATCAGGGTAATCATGCACACTGTCTGGGCAATGTAACATCTGTTGGAGGTTTTAGGAGGGACACTGCTATATACCTGCATGTGACATTATGATCACTACAGGCTAGTTGACTGGTATTCATGACATATATATATATATGGAACAATCCACACTGTCACGAATGTTACCCATGCCATTAATGTCAAACAGCTATGTATGTACTGTGTGCATGTAACGTACTCAGTAGTTGTGTTACATACAAGTAAGTAGTCCACACTGTGACCACATGCTGGTGGATGTTCTACTTACCATCTACCCCAGGACACAAGTCACATATTTATTTGTCTGATTGTAGGGTGTGATGTCTACATTATACTTTGGTTGTGTGTTTATTTTCCTGATGTTACAAATCCCCCCATGTTTTTTGTGTCACTGCAGGTGTTATGTCCATGGCAGCAATCTTTGGTGTGTGTGATACTGTCTATATTATACTAATATCACAGCTGAAGTCAATGATTGCCCACAATCTGTAGTCCTTCAGACAGTTGTTTGGACACAGGATGTGTATGTCATCTGTGATGTCTGTCACTTAAATAATGGACAGGAAAGGGTCTAGCAGACAATCCTGATGTGTGGACCTAATAACTGGATCTGAGACATAGGTCACTTCACACATTTCAGCTTATTTAGATGCCATGTATGTGATACAGTGGTCTACCCACTTGGTGATATAGGTGATTATGACAATGTTGAGTGAATACCTCAGTGTGGATTTGTGTCAAATACCTTGAGCTTGTCAAGTTCACAAGGATGATAGTGTTGGCATCATGCATGCCCTCATTGACCTCTTTGAGGACATATAACAGATGTAACAAACATGATGTAGCATTAACAACTCACAGACATCTGTTGCACAAAGCCGGGATATTACTAGTGTCCATTCAGAGAAGGTCCATGATGACAAGTTGGTCTACGTCACAGATGAGGAGTGTCAGGATGTGTCAGACAGATGCATGTTGATGTACACCCTTCTACAGGAACATAGTCTGTGTCAAGAGTGTGTTAAACTGTGTATTCAGGAAGATGTATATAATGTGTCATGTGATAAGTAATCTGTGATGTTGTCACAGCCCATTGATTCTGTGTGATAGGCCTGGATGAAGGTAAGACAGTGCATACTGGCTATCCTGATCTGGCCTAGAGTTTGAACACAATCCTCCATGCAGGTATCATTGAGTAACTCTCCCAGCTGGGGATTAAATCTTACATCACTAGATGGGTAACCAATTGGCTCATTGGCAGAACACGTACTGTGAACGTGTGGTGAATCAACCTGTACCAATAGAGCTGTCACCATTGGTGTACTGGATCTGTGCTTGGCCCTTTACTGTTTGGAATTATTTCTTAACAGATCAGTCTAAAGTACACTTCCTTTGGCTTACCGCGTTTGCTGATTCTGGCATACAGGGTACAATCGCTGAGTCCAGCTATGATGATAGCATACTACAGTAGGCATAACACAGACAAATGATTGGTGACACAGCAACATGGTCTACAAATAAATACAAACATGTGTCTTCATTTTGTCCTTCTACAAAGTGGAATTCCCTGCTAATTACAGCAGTGATAACAGTCTCACTATGCTGAAACCCAGTAATGCACTGGTAATTCACATACATAGCAATCTGAACTTCGACCACCAAGTGTCCACAATGGTATTGAAGCCTATGTTGTGCACATCAGAAGTCATGCCATCAAATTCAGATCTGAGGACTATATTACAGCACTGTACTCAAACCTCATCAGAACACTAATATAGAGTATAATGCTCTCTTTTGCATGTACCTCACCAGACACATGCAGCAGATGGACAGATGACAGGGGTTTCATACCAAGAAAACACAGGGCCGAAAAACTGTTTCATGATGCATATGGTTAGACTGAAAGCCATGTCACTGTAATCTGTATCATATATGATGAGGTGACTTTTGCCTGGTTTCCAGGCAAGTCTGTGACACTGCCCTGATGGAAATAGTGCAAATCCACAAATTAGATGTAGCTGATGTCATAGCAGTGTCTGGTGAGGTGAATATGACAATAAAAGTGTCCCACATGCTGGTGTAATAGGCTCTCTATAATGTCAAGCAAGTGCACACACACACACACACACACACACACACACACACACACGCACACACACGCACACACACGCACACACACACACACACACACACACACGCACACACACACACACACACACACACACACACACACACACACACACACACACACACACACTTGACTGCAGTTAGAACCGAATCCCTACCTACCTAAGTACCATACCTCTCATCCTCTTACATCAAGAAATCTGGACAAAGCCATAAAAAATGGGGGGACAAAGGCCCAAAATAAGAGTGATTTTTAAATATTGTGCTTAGAACGTTGATAGATTAATAGGTTTTGCTTTAACATGAATTTTCAGAAGGGTATGAAGTCTGAAACTCAAATGTCTGTCATTATTTTCTGTCTTCATTCTTTAATGACTTGTCAATAATTTGCCAGAAAACAACAATTTTCTGGAAAACAGACCAAAAATATGAGGCAAAAATCTGGACATTCTGCAAAAATCTGTACAGTTAAGAGGTATGCTAAGTACACAGACTATAGAACTCAGTAATTTACTCAGGTGGCACAACACAAGACTGACTTTTACAAGGCTGTAGGCCAACTTATAGTGCATGACTATAGTGAATCCATCTACCCATATTAACCTCCATGGATTCCATCGAACCATTAATTCAACAACTAGAACAAATAAAACCAATAACAAAGGAACCATACTAGACTGGATCCTAATAAATAGTCCCCAACAAAAATACACAACAGGAACCCTCCCAGATGACCTTAGTGACCACTCACTAACATACATCATCAGGCACAAAACAAATATAGCAAAACCTCCCCTTATCCGATTATCTCCAGCAAAAAAAATTTTAACCCCCATCAGTTTCAATATGAACTTAACCTAGTCAACTGGTCACCTTTGCAAACCCTGCCATTAGATGACGTTGTTAACCACTTCAACCATACCTTTCTTACCATTCTTGATCATCATGCCCCCATGCGCTCTATATGCATGAAATCCAGGACAGCAAAATGGCTTACAAGTAACACTAAACAACTTATAATAAGTAGGAACAAAGCCTGGACTAAATGGCGTACCACTAAAGACTCACTTGACCACCTTAATTACAAACAAAAAAGAAACATGACTAAACTAGCTATCATACAAGATAAAAAAAACTTTTACACCCAGTTACAAAGTTCCTCCCAACACCAACCTCAGAAATTCTGGAATTCAATTAACACACTACTATCCCCCGGCAAAGTAGAAACTCCCAGCCCAATAGGCTCCCACCCTGACTCTCCCTTAAATACTGCAAATGCCTTCAATAACTTCTTTACTTCTACAATACTCAATCTAGCCAACCAACAAAGCCCTGACCCTGCTCTACTAGGTAACCCTAACTGCACCCCGCCACCATTTCATCTCAAACCCATACCCATCTCATATATTCTTTACCTACTTCAAAAACTTAAACCTTCCACACCTTCAGCCGACAAAATCCCAGCAGAATATCTCCAGCTAGGAGCTAAAGCTATTGCCTACCCAATCTCTATACTAATAAACAGAACCATAAAAGAAAGTACCATACCTTCACTCTGGAAAATCTCCCACATCATCCCACTCTTTAAAGGTAGTGATTCTTTTGAATACTCTAACTACCGCCCTATTGCGCTGCTACCTCCTATAGCAAAAATAATGGAGAAATGCATCCACAAACAGCTACTTAATCACCTCCTTCACAATAATCTCCTAGCAAACTGCCAACATGGATTTCATCCCTACCATAGCACCACCACAGCCTTACTATCCTTTATTGACTCCATTAATAACAACCGAAACAACAATCTTCTTTCATCAGCCTTCTTTGTAGATCTGTCAAAAGCTTTTGACATGGTGAATCACCAACTACTCCTTCATCGCTTAAAATCCCTTTCTCTCGATAGCATTGCTCTAAACTGGTTTACTTCTTATCTCCAAAATAGGAAACAAGCAGTTTTATGGAACAACAATCTTTCGGAGCTTCTACCTACCTCTCTAGGTGTCCCTCAGGGCTCCATCCTAGGTCCTCTTTTATTTTCCATCTTTATCAACGACCTATATCTTGTCACCCCACTAACTACTTGTATTCAATACGCTGATGATACCACCATCATTTGTTCTGCCTCCAACCAAAATGACTTACACTACCTCACCCAAAAACTTTTACTACCATAGAGCAATGGTTCTCTAATCACTGTCTTCTTCTCTTCTTCTAAACCCTAAGAAAACTAAACTGCTCCTCTTCTCACCTACACACCAATCCCCCTCTATTAACTTCTCTCTTACTTCTAACAATGGCACCCTTATCTCTCCTGACCAAACAACCAAACTCTTAGGCATAACTATTGACAACCAACTTAAATTTGACTTTCATATTAACTCAATCATAAAAGCAACTAATAGAAAATTAGGTTCGCTTTACAGAATCAAATCATTCCTTACTCCAGAAGCTAGAACTACCATAGCCAGAACACATCTCATCTCTACACTACTATATGCTTCCCCTATATATACGAACCTTTCCAAATATAACATCAATAAGCTTACATCAACCTACAATAACATTGCCAGATTTGCCATGGCCTCCCCATATAAAACTCATCACTGCAAAAATCTCCACCACCTAGGATGGCTAGAGCTACCCCACCTAATTCAATACTATCAGCTCTCTATAGCCCAAAAAGCCCTTCACCACCCTGATAATACACCTATGCTCTCTACCGTTATAAAGCCCTATAACAACCTAAAAAACCTTCGCTCATCTAGTAAAATACTGATTCAAACCTCTCTATCTAAGAATACTGCAGGTGACTCTATATTTTCCAACTCAGTTGGTAAAATATGGAACCAACTTCCTCCCAACCTGACATCCCAAACCTCCATCTCACTGTTTAAAACTAAACTAAAACACTACCTAACTAACCACTGGCTATGCTCCTGTGACTACCCAAGCTGATCTTTCTGCTCCTCATGTCTCGTGCATACATCTTACTTTCTCCCAGCTTTAAGCTTTTAGTGTTCTCAACACTACTAAGAAATGCTCTCACTTATCTAGTAACTACACCCCTCTCTACATTCTACTGCTTACTTTTAAACATCCTATTGTATCCTGTCTTATTCTACCCATTCCAATACTCAAGTAAAAGCTTTTACCTCTCTGTACTTGCCTTATTGTTATTCAAATGTCCTAAGTATTGTTGTGCTTGAAAATCCTTTATACTGTGTACATTTTCTCCATGCTTTACTTTTGAAATGTGTATAAACTGCTTCTCATGCATGTAATGCCTTATGTATTGTCTATATACTGTTTATTATCATGTGTTAGATAGCGGAGCTTTTCTCCTCGGGCCTCCGCTGAAAATGGACATGTATCCAGTTGGACTAGCCCGGTTAACAAATGTAAAATAAAATAAATAAGTAAAATAAATGACATTAGCAATGGATATAGGAGAGAAGGTGTGAAGGCATGTACAAGTATCAAAATACTGTCAATCTATGGGATTTATGTTTAGATTACTTTCAAACTGTGTCCCCAAATCTCACTGCACTGAGTTTGAGCTTAGAGGGATGCTATGTATAACATATTTAGCATGGCTACTTTTTTTTACCAAAGACGACAATGAGGCATTTTCTTGCATTATGTTTCTATCCATGAGTTCGGTACTAAACATTTGTCTGTGTCAGGTCTTTCTGTAATATGTTAACATTGTTGGGGGACTCTATATGATTGCTCCTAGTTAACAGTCTTCTGCAGACTTGGTAAGCCACAGGCCATCTACCTTCACCTGGACTTCAGAGAAATAGTTTCCAAATAGTAGACGGACCAGAAGAGATCCTTGTGGTACTCCACTGTCAACTGCTCTACTGGTATAAGTGGACTCTCCAACTTTGACAGCGTGTGTTTTGTTGGTGAGCCAGTCGGTTACCCATCTAGTAATGTATGGGTTAATCCCCAAATGTGAGAGTTTTTTTATGATACCTGAATGAGGGATTATGTCAAAGGGCTTGGCTAAATCAAGATAGGCAGTAACTCCTGAAATTCTTCTATTCACGTGCTGCTGTATTCATAATATGAGGGAGTCTGCCTCCAGCTGACTGATACATATGGCCAGTATACCAAAGTCTAAATGCTACTGCAAGGTACTTGTGACATCATGCATCACTCAACATATGTCGGCCATAAAGAGATGTCGGGTACAAAGTGGACGTCAGCAAGTACCTACCTCAGAACTTTTCGGTCTCCTGTCCGACTGCCAGCACTGGTCGTCTCTCACCAGAGAACTTGTGTTTGCACTTCAGATAAGTACACCACTGGGTTTTTTTCTTTTCATTTGGCTACTGTGTTAGTTTTTTGTTGTGAGTACATGTCAGCTAGGAAGGGCAAGTGTCAGTGTGGAAAGCAAATTCTACATAAAGACTCCCACAAACTTTGCTTATTTGGTTTAAGCCCTGATCATGATCACACACCCTGCACTATCTGCAATGCCTTTCTTCCAAAAACCCTCTGTAACCACCTAGCATCCCTTAGGTTATATTTGGAGAATGAGCTCCTTAAGAGCTTAGCTTGAGACATGGAACCAACGTTGGGCCCTTCAGAAGAGACACAACTCAAGAAGGCCAAGAAGCCTCGGCCTAACCCTACAGCTGCTCCCTCTACTCTGGGTGTCCCTCCTGAGGCTGATGTAAGCCCGGTGGCTGCCGCAGAATCTGCAGAGCCTCCTTCAATGGATACCATGGCAGAAGCCATCCAAGAATTTGTAGGCACTTCCCAGAGGGATTCACAGGCATCCAATTCGGGTGCCTGGGGAACCACGGCTGGTTATCTCTGAAGGCCTCCTTGGCATCACGCATATTGTTGTTCATGAAGATGTTTCTATGGACATTGTGGAATGCTGCATGATGTCAGGCCCTTTTACTTTTCATTGCCTGGCTCCTGAGGCCTCAAAGAAGAAGAAACTAAAAACTAAACATGATTCTCTGTCTCCTCAGGAACAAGCTTCTGATCAAACTCCTGACTGGCAGGCCTTTACTCAATGCCTCTTTAATGCCTTCTTGGCCCTCCACCAGATGTCAGCCCCTTCTTTTCTGGCACTGGCCCTTTCTCCTTGAACCCATTTGAAAAGGCGTGCAGAGGATATCTCTTCTGAGGAGGGAAATTCATCAGGGGATGATTCTCAGGCCTACTGTACTCAAATTGCCTCCTCCTTGGGAATCTGAATTTTGTTCTGGAAAAACTTACCCTAGCCCCCTTTGAACCAGCAGTGTAATCTTCCCTGCAGCATTGCACATGGAAAATGGTTCTCCTAGTGGCCATTACTTATGTCAGAGGGGTTTCTGAGCTGTAAGCTCTTATGGCCTCTTCTACCATCAGTGTCTTTCATAAAACTAGGGTTTCTCTTCGGACTAACCCATCCTTCATGCCCAAGGTGGTTAATGAGTTATCCCTGAATCAGGCTATTAATTGTCCAACCTTCTTCCCATCTCCCACAATCCTCCCGTGAGAGGATTCTCCACAATTTGGATGTTCGTAGACAGCTCAGATACTACTTGTGCAAAACTAAGCCCATCCATAAGGCTGACAGACTGTTTGTTTCCTATCACCCAAGGGCCCTGGGCCAACCTGTTTCCAAGCAAACTATTTCTTCATGGATTTCTGAGACCATTTCTTTCTGCTACACAACTAATAGAAAGGATCTGTCTTCTCCTGTCAGGGCACACTGTACTAGGGCAGTGTCCTCTTCTGGGACCTTTTTTAAAGGCTTGGATGCAGCCTCTATCATGGAGGCAGCTACCTGGTTCTCTGTTCATACCTTCACCAAGCACTATAAACTGGATGTCATTTCCAGGTCCAGAGCAGAGTTTGCCAGAGCTATTCACCATGTCTTTGTGGAAAATGTTTCTGCTCCTCCTCTCAATTCCTCCTCTGCATGAGCTTTGGCATTCTTCCTCATGGTATGAATACTGCAACATATCAATAGAAGGACATAGAATAGTTGTGTAAAATCTTACCATAACTATAGATGTTCTTTTCTTCTATATGCTGCAGTATTGCTCCCCCCTGCCTTCCCCCTGATGCTTGGCTGGTCCCTGGTTACATGTTTCTCACTTTATCAGGCTGGTGCTTTGTGGCATTCATTTCTGAGGTATGTACATTCTGATGTCTGCTTTATACCCGACGTCTCTTTATGGCCGTTGTACAGTGAGTGATTTGCACCATCACACGTACCTTGCAGTAGCATTTAGACTTTGGTATACTGGCTGGATGTATGAGTTAGCTGAAGGTGGACTCCCTCATGTTATGAATAATGCAGCATATAGAAGAGAAGGACATCTGTGGTTAAGGTAAGATTTTACACAATTATTCTTTTTTCCCTCATCCAGGGTTTGCGGCCATTATCAAAGAAATACAATAAGTTTAATAAGCAAGATCTACCCTTGACAAAAACCAATATGGGTCAGGTCAAGGGTATTGAAGGTCACCTATGTCCCTGTGGATAGGGTCCCTGCTGAATCTTTCCATAGCCTAGCTTATGGGTGAGTAGTTCCCAGAGTCAGCTGATGGATGCATAGGTATGTTCAGTTGTGAAAATAGTTATAGTTCTGCATGTTACCAGACTGCATCACACAACATTTGATATAAATTTATGTAGTGTAGTTGATATTTGTTAAAAAGAGACATTAGGGTTGAAGTGCATGGGAGAAGGCACCAAATGGCTGCATTGTAAATATATTTCATATTATTCAGTTTAAGTTTCCACATGCAATTTCATGGTATAAAGAGTAAAATGGACAGTAAACGGCAGTAATACATGCAAAATTTGGCTTTGCTTAGCACAGCAGTGAGCAGGGTTTTGCAATCAATCTCCACAGATGTGCACATGCTTTTTCCCCTCAGTCACCTATTCCTTGGTAAGCTCTCCCCATTAACATGAAGGAAAACAACACATTCCAAATTTAGAATGCAACTCAAAATGCCCTTCTTCATCCAAGCCAAATGCTCCTGCTTAAGAGGCTGACTCTGACATTGACTGACATACAGACCTCCCCAGAAATTCCATCAGACACAGCCAGTAGGCCTATGCCTACCCATTCCAGTGAGCCCTCAGATATTGGACAGGTGGAGGGTGAGACAGTCAATCAGGGAAGTGTGGTTGCTGTGGCTTCAGTGCCTGTTGACTCTGGCCATAGCCAAAGTGTGGGCAAGATGCCATGCAAGAGAGTTGTTAGGGTGCTTTTTAGGAGGCCTGCTGTCTGTCCTCCACCTCATCCAGGTGTCTCTTTCCGTGCCATTCAGCATATGTTTAGGGCCATCATAGAGGCATAGGCAGTTCCCATCGGTCATCCAGAGAAATGCATAGGGCTGTAGATATGGCACATGCTGACATGCATAACTGCCTCCACCATGTTGCCCGATTCAATGCATTGGATGAATGACATGTTGGAACAGGTGGTGTCTGTAATAGGAGGGAGACAGCATCCTCATGGCCATAGGACAGCCACATCATCTGCTGTTAGCCAACTTGGCTGTACCCAATCATGCTCCCCTGGTGGCATTACTTCCACTGCTCCATCAGTGGTTGATCTGTCCACACCCAGACATTGCCAGCCATGGGGTTGTGGTCCTGGACTTCCTCATGACAGGAGGTCATCCAGCAGACAACAGTCATGTTCAGCTACAGCAGTTCTTCTGACCATGGATGTGAATATGCCATTGCAACTCCTGGCAGAACCAGTTCTCGTGGTCAGTACACCAGTGATGAACTGCCACCTTACCACTCTTAGCTCACACCTGTCCAACATACCAAGTCAAAAGGCTAGCACAGAGCTTGGCTGCATTCATGCAGACACTCACATACCAATTTTACCTGGAGGACCCATACAGACACACACATACACACACACACACACACACACACACACACACACACACACACACACACACACACACACACACACACACACACACACACACACACAGCAGTTACATGGTTCAGCCATGAAGCTTAAAACTAATTTTGTCTCACTGGCCATTTGTTAGTTTATCTGAATGTCTGCTGGCTTCTCTTTCATACTCAGACATACTCACTGAACTTTTGTGTCAGCCTAGGTTAAATGCCCCATCTCTCCCACAATATGCCTATGCAAGTGAAGATAACTGTGCTATATCCCTTTTTTCTTTTTTGGATTCAGGGATACACAACTTTGCGTCCTGATACTCAGGGTGCATAGCTGACTTAGTGCTTAAGAAAATCTGCATTTGTGATGTTGAATTGGTAACTTTACCTTTGGCTTATATTGGTTTTAGAAATTTAGACAGTTGGTAGCATCAAACTTTTATCCATCATTATTGTTAATGATCTTGTGAGGGTTGTGAAGTCTGAAACTGAAATGTGTATCATTACTTTCTAACTTCTCTCTTTATGATTTTTCAGCTCTAACATATGGTGCTAAACTGAGGGTATACAGTGACCATCACTACTTTTGAGAGTTTTGACTGTATCAATCTTTGATGCCTGAGACCTACTACTTAATAATGGACATATATAAGTCAAATAAGTCTCTGCTCTCACATATTAAGGTAATTTCTGTTCAAATCACCCACTTTTACTTGCTTGCACTACCAAGTAACAACATGCAAAGTTATGCCAGTTATTCATATTATTACACAATACACTCCAGGTTCAACACTCACTTTGTAAACGAAGCAGTTGCAACAGTTTTAGCTCAGGGCTGACTTTGTCTGATGCAAGCAGTATACAGTCAATACATGGTGAGGTAAAGGTTGTGAGTATTGCCTGGCATCATAGTTAGCCTGGCATCATAGTTACTATATGTATGAGAGCAGGAGGAAGGTTTTAGGCCCTTAGGTGGTGAGTGAGTGTGCTGTGCATTGTCTCTTAGCCAACGCAAGGGCACACTGAGCATGCCTACACCTGTCTACACCCACAGCAGCTGGTGTTTCCCCCTCTGATTCCTTACCTGTGTGTGTGGCTGTTGTGACCTTGCCATTGGTGGTGGGATGTGTGCCCCTTCCCCTTGTTGACTCTGCTGAAGCTATTTTCTTAGGATGATGTTGTGTAGTGTGGCATATACTGTGAATATTTCAGTGTATGCACATGGATTGTAGTGCAGGGCTTCCCCAGATGTATCTAGGCACCAGAACTGTAACTTCAGCAGCCCAAACACACACTCTATGATATTTCTGGTTTGAGTGTGTGCCTTATTATGGCATTCTTCAGCAGGTGTTTGTGAATTTCTGGTGGGTGTCATCAGCCATAGTTCCAGTGCATAACCTGAATCCCCAGTAAAAAACTTGGAGGGATATCCCCCAGTGAACATCTTGACACAGTTGGGAGGTGTGCCAGATATGTGAGTTGTGATAATTACCTGGGTTGCCAGTGCATACATTCAAAATGATTCCCTTAGCATCGCACATAACATGACAGTTAATATAGTGGAAACCCTTTCTATTTATATAGAGTCTTCCCTGTTCCCCAGGCAGTGCCTTCATTTCTACATGTGTACAATCTATGGCACCCAGTACTTCAGGGTAGTGTGCTACAGGATAGAATTCCTTCATATTTCTGGCCCGGTCCTCAGTAATATGGAGAAAATATATGTGGTCACTGGCATGTTGGAGTATAGCATTCAGGAATTGATATAGGATCCTGGATGCTGGTGACTGTAACATTCCCAGAATGCCCCCTGTTGGTCTCTGAAAGGTACCTGTAGCTAAACTGCTAAACGTTTAAGTGCTACACACACCTTTGTCTCCAGTGGGATGGGTTCCCCTTGGTTTGCCCTGGCTATGAGTTGAGGATACAACCATACGCTCCGCAAGGATGGCATGCAGGGTCAAGCCAACAATGTAAACCACCAACGACCAGCAAAAAATGATAGTGAACACGCAGTAATGAAGAAATAATGATTATTTATTTATAATTCCTTCAAATCCAGACCGGTTTCGGCTATTCAGCCCTTATCAATGAATACAATAAAGTTTTTTATTGTATTCATTGATAAAGGCTGAATAGCCGAAACCGGTCTGGATTTGAAGGAATTATAAATAAATAATCATTATTTCTTCATTACTGCATGTTCACTATCATTTTTTGCTGGTCGTTGGTGGTTTACATTATGAGTTGAGGATGACAGAGGTTGCAGCGTTCCTGTAGTGTATCTCTATCCACTCGGTAGTGCTCTACAATTTCTATGTCATGAAGATTATGATACGTTCACCAGGATGTGAAAACTCTTCTCCTTCTTGGCCTTGGTCTGTTAGCTTCAACAGCAGCAGCAGCACAGACTTCAGCCTGTTGCACAAACACATGAATTAAAGCAACAGCAGCCCCTAAAATTGTTCCTGCATAGATTCCTTTCTGTGGCTGTATTCCATTAGATTTTGGAATTCACAGGGAAACCAGAACTGAGTCTACACAGTTGCTTTATAGGTTGTTGAGTACCTCCTCCATCTTGGATTGGTTGATTAGCATAAAATTCAGCTGCTTATGCTGTAATTTGCATGCCACAGTGTTTATCTTCTTTGCGCGGCTCTGCACAGCTCTATACACTGTGCAGAGCTGTTTATTGAATCCAAAACACTGTGCTACTGTGTGCATTTTGTGGCACAACATGCACACGGTGTAAACGGACTGTGTAGGATTTATTGAATCTGGCTGTGTGTATATACATTCTGGTGAACAAGCACAGTACAATGTACAGTCAAGCAGAATGTAGTGTACAATATACATTACTTTCAATCTTCAGTGAATTATGAGAGAGGAGAAAATACTTAGAAAGGAGATAGGAAAGGTGATATGCCCTATGCATTTCTCTGGACGACCGATGGGAACTGCCTGTGCCTCTATGATGGCCCTAAACATATGCTGAATGGCATGGAAAGAGACACCTGGATGAGGTGGAGGACAGACAGCAGGCCTCCTCCAAGCACCCCTAACAACTCTCTTGCATGGCATCTTGCCCACACTTTGGCTATGGCCAGAGTCAACAGGCACTGAAGCCACAGCAACCACACTTCCCTGATTGACTGTCTCACCCTCCACCTGTCCAATATCTGAGGGCTTACTGGAATGGGTAGGCATAGGCCTACTGGCTGTGTCTGATGGAATTTCTGGGGAGGTCTGTATGTCAGTCAATGTCAGAGTCAGCCTCTTAAGCAGGAGCATTTGGCTTGGATGAAGAAGGGCATTTTGAGTTGCATTCTAAATTTGGAATGTGTTGTTTTCCTTCATGTTAATGGGGAGAGCTTGCCAAGGAATAGGTGACTGAGGGGAAAAAGCATGTGCACATCTGTGGAGATTGGTTCTAGGGGTAATGAGAGTTGATGTGGCTTGTGAGTAGTGTCTAAGATTGTTTGAGGAGGTTTTAACATGAAGTCTAGCTGTAAGGGGAGTAAATGTGTGGAGTTGGAATAGTTTGTAGAGTTGGGATCCTAACAATAGGTTAGATCTTTGTTTTATGGGTAACCAGTTGGCTTTTTTAGGGTGATACAATGATGCTCACAGAGAGGTGAGTTTGTAATGAATCAGCAGATTTTGTTAAGAGACAGCCTAGAGACGAGAATGTTTTTCTTGGAGGCAGAAACAAAAATTGTGATTCCATATTCACGTCAGTCAAGAGACAAGTCATTTGTACTGTTTCAGAAGAAGGGAGAGGAACTATGAAACAGGAATTTAGGCAAGAGCAGAACCAGACTGCACAAATATAGTTCTGTATCTCTACATTTTTAAATGCTTCTGCAGTCTGTAAAGGCATATATGCATTTGAGTCATACTGAATATTTTCTAATTAAATCTTTCTCCTCCACATACAGACTTGTATTTCTCCACTTGTCACCCACATCTGCCTATGAAAATGCACTCTTAGTTCTCTTCACAGAGGTACCCCTGTTAATCAGAAGGAAGGTATATTTTGTACCATAACATTTCAGAAAACAGCATTTTAACAGATTTTTTTAAGTTACTTATATGACTTTTTATCTTTACATCTGAAAAATAAATTATAAGAGAAGTTAGACATGAAGTGAATTAGGGAGATATCTGAGTGTGGTGTGGGCATGCTCTCTCTCTCTCTCTCTATATATATATATATATATATATATCTATGTTTGGGCTTAGCCCTTTTGAGTAAAATGCTCAAAAGTCGACATTTATTTGGTCAACAATACAAACAGGTAGTTGGCAGGTGTGCAAGATGGAGAATGTGCGTTTCCCATGGAGACTATGCAGTTTCTGCGTTATTACATATAACTAGCTGGGGCTGTGGTGTACAAAGGGGCTTGCCTCCCCCCGAAAAAAACTTGCTTTTTCTTTTCCATGCTACAAGGTTCATTCTTGTGTTGCAGCCTGTCAGCATTTCAGACATTGATATTTGTATGTTTGATGTAAAATCATATATATATATATATATATATATATATATATATATATATATATATATATATATATATATATATATGGTTCCCCTTCAGAAGGTCGAGCAGCTGAAATCTCAGAATGCATATGGTCGAGACCATATGCTTGAAATTTCAGAAACTCGACCTTCTGAATGGGGATCGGCATACTGCGCAAAACGGGAGATTTCCCTTTCTGCGCTGTAGTACAATCTCGAAGTTAGAATAAATAAGTAGCAGGGGGTGTGGGGAGTGCAGTGGTGCTTGCCTCACTGCAGAAACACTATTTTGTGCTTTCTTGCTTTTTTATTCTTTCCTTTGAGAAGGTCGAGCTTCTGAAATTCAAACGTATGGCTTCTGCCATATGCATTTCAAGATTTCAGCCGCTTGACCTTCTGAAGGGGAACTATATATATATATATATATATATATATATATATATATATATATATATATCTATATATATAAAGAGAGAGAGCAATATTCAAGCTAGTGAATGACAGTTTATCAACCTCTTAGTGAAAACCTGCTGGTTGAATTCTTTTAATTGAACACGTCACATGTACTGTAATTCACATCAATATCACAAACAACATTTAGCTTCGTCTCATGGGGGGGTGGAGGTGGGGCGAACCTTCTAAACCCCTTTACTCAAATATGCTTAGACAGTAATTGCCTAACGATAGGGCACCATGCAGCTCCACAAACTGTACCACTAACACTCCAGTAGCCATGTCATGAACAGTTATTGCCACATACATACACACACACACACACACACACACACACACACACACAGGACAATTTATACTCACACATTCACCTACTGTAGTTCTGTGGGAACAGAGAGGAAAACAGAGTACCTGAAGAAAACCCACCCAAGCACTTTGGTGACATGTGGACTCCACAAAGAAAGCATCCTGGCTGAGAATCAAACCATAGAACCTCTAATTGTGAGGTGGCATTTCTAGTCACTGTGCCACTGAACACCATCCACAAATAGCACAGTTCATTTTGACTAAACTGTCATATAAACATCTCCTTATCAGAAGTGGAAGACTTGATACTGTCAGTCTGTCCATTTCAAAAATTAAATTGAAATTCTAACTAAACCCAACAAATTACAACACTACCGGTTCTACTTCTATAATGTAACTACAGCATCTCAAACACCACGTTAAATCCCAAATCACTGACCCTGGAGTAAAGAGAATATTCTGATAAACTGCCGTTTTGGAATTTGTAGGCATTCTTCCCATCTGTGCTTCAGACAAAATCAGCACTTTGATAATAAAGACTTTCATTTAAATGTGCTTTAATACTTGAAACTCAAACACAGTCATCAGTCAGTCATCAGCCAGTACACAGACATAATATATGAATGCATATATATATATATATATATATATATATATATATATATATATATATATATATATGTATGTATGTATATATGTATATATATATATATATATATATATGTATGTATGTATATATGTATATATATATATATATATATATATATATATATATATATATATATATATATATATATATATATATATATATGTGGGTGTGTGTATGTATGTATGTATACATATTTATATCTCTGTCTACCTATGTAGGTATCTTTGCATATCTATGTGTGTGTGTGTGTGTGTGTGTGTGTGTGTGTGTGTGTGTGTGTGTGTGTGTGTGTGTGTGTGTGTGTGTGTGTGTGTGTGTGTGTGTGTGTGTATGTCCATGTATATCGAGCCTTAAAGATGTCAGCTCTAGTGTTCAGTTGGTAGTAAAGAATTCAATCCCATTTCTCCAATTGCGGTTTGCACACATCACCTAAGTGCACTACCTTCCAGCTTATCAAAATGGGGTTCATGGCTTGGATATTAGCCCATAATTAAATGAATTTTAATGTAAGGTAAAGAAGTGAACTGGCAATTGTTTAGTGTACTGTACAGGGTTCCTTAGATACAAAGTTTTTCCATTAATAGATTTATGTGAAACTCTTTAATGACACGCTGTTGCTTTACTTAAAATATAGATCTACATTAACACAACCACGTGGCATGTTGAATGGCTTTGTCAGCACATGATCAGGATTCATTAATCACTGCCCTTGAATACCCTATTCCATTTTATGATTTTTTTTCCAGTTCTTCTCTGTCTTACTGTATTCAGTTCATCTGCATAAGCAGCTATCTTTCCAATGGTGGAGCATAGCTGAAAGCAGAGAGAATAAAAACTCTGTGGTTAATGGAACCACTACTCCTTTTAACAGCCTGAATGATTCATTTCAGCACCTACCCACCCGTCCATGACTGTTAAGCTAGACTGTTTGAATGTTGGCAGGAAGAACAGGCACGTGTCAAAAGGTGATTCAGGCTTAGCGGTAGAATGAAATAGAAATGAAATTAGTAGCACAGCCATCAGTAGTTAAAAAAAGAAAGAAATTAAAGTGCAATTATAGACGAGTATATATAAAAGATATTTGTGCCTTGTGTGGAAAGATTTATGGGCTTTGCAGCAATACAGGTCAAACGTTACTGGTGAGAAATGGGGGATGGCAAGGGGGTGGAACATATCCTTTTATGCTGTAGTACAGATCTTCACTTCTATCAAACTGAACCTCTGAAGTAAGGAAATAATATGAAAGCAATACAACAATCATGCTCTTGTTTTGCAACATAATTCCCTTGTTTTTTTCTAATACACATTTTACTGAAATAGTTGAAAAGACATGCAACATTTCATAGGCAGAAGTGTCTTGCTTACAGCCAATTATTTTATATTTTGGAGAGATGGACTTTTATCATTTTCAAGGTGATATTGCTGCAGTGTTAGGATCTGGATTATTTTTTGTGATGAAACTCAAGAGTATGTCAGTGTTACCCAGCAAAGCAGTTGTTTTGTGTTCTGATCAGGAGAAAAATGTGACTAATAAAGGAAAAAGTGTCATCTGTGTGGTAAGAATTCTACTTTTTCCATTATTTAGTGTAACTTAAGCATTGCATTACATAAGATGAGACAGAGTAGCTTGGTATTCTAGCACCCTGTGCTGACTAGTTCTAATCTGGCTTCCCACTCAACTTTAAGTTGAGGAGCTAAAAAAGGTCTGTACCCCGACGGCATGCAGAGCTATTCATTCAGATCACGCAAAAAATAAATAAATAAATCAAGTCTTGTAACATTTCGGACCTAGGTCAGCCGCCCCATTGCCTCACACTACCTCCTCTAACCCTGACTTGAAAATGAGTTGTTGTTAAATCTAGGAACTGTAGGACAGAGTAGAACAAGTCTTTGGTCATCTTCTGTCTTAGACTGACCCTCCCCCATATGAAATGTAAGAAATCTTTCCTTACCTCCAGGTAAAATGTTGCAGTGGCACTTCAAAATTGTTGTTTTGTATCTGACTTTACAGTCCACATGAGGGAAGAAAGAATTATCTGTTGCATTTGGATTAGAAGAATGGCACTGCTGTTGACTTGGCAATGCCAGTATGAAGTAAGTGAACATATGCCATATGGTAAGCCAGTGCGCTAGGAAGGAAAGCTGTAGCCAAAATGATCATATAGTAAAATAGATGCTTACTCTTTAGCAATATTGTTTCTAGTAGCTATATTCCATCCCAGAATGTGTTGTGGGACAAGGCCAGTACATTAATAAAAGTGCTATGGGGGTGTAGCATTTGGTCAATGTCTGCCCACTTCTTTAGGTGTTACTTAATCACAACAAAAAAACACAGAAACATACAAGAAAGATAAACATTTATTACATGTTTATGCTGCACTGTGTCTCTCTCATATTGCTTTTAGAATTTCTAATGTCATTTTCCATTTATGTTGGCTTTTTAAGTATTTAGCTTTCCTTCAGCATTCGTTAGCTACAATTATTTTACAACATGCTGTTATGCAAATATACCACTTCTGTGCTGTTTTGTTATATTTCAATAATTTATCCATTTACTTTTCTGCTTCCTTGATTGTCCTCAACCTTCTCTGAAAACCATTTATTCTTACAAGTCCAGCATAGCTGCTAATATAATAGCAGCAAGCAAACAATGAATGATTGATTATAATCAGATACGCCAAAATCATTTTTATGTCAATTTATGTGTCAAAAAATGTAATTAAAATGTATGTGTTTGCAATAAAGGCAATATTTTCATTTTGTGAATACTTTAAAAATGATGTTAAAAAGTTAAAACATGATTTCAAGATCTCCCTAATATCTTAATCATTGGTTATTTTTCTGATCTTTTAAATAATGCATATAGATAGCCTAATTAAAGTCTTTTAGATATATATGACACCAGTTTAAAGCAAAATACACTCAAATGTTTCAGAGACACATAGGGCTGAATTGCAAAACAGTTTACGCTCAAGTGTACCATGTTATGCAAAGTTTGCAAGACTACCTGTGACTCACAAAGCAGTCTTACATCAAAGCAGGAGGGGAAGGATAACCAATCACTGTTCAATATGGATGTGGATAACTGTGCATCCAGTGGTTGAAGATAACTTTTGGATAGGTAAAAACATATGATGTTTACATTTAGCTTCTGCATACAGTAGGGTATATCACAGTACCTGCATTATTAGCACATTGATTGGCAGACTGTAGCTTACAATGTTTGTCTTTCGGCTTTTCCCGGTTAGGGATCGCCACAGTGGAACTCAGGTCCGCTAATGATTGGCAGTAGATTTTCACGAACGCCGAGGTGCCAGCTCGACGTTCAACCTTCCACGAAGGCATGCCCATTTACGCATGTCTTTCAAAGGCCCACCCAACCACGGGGAGGACATGCAGACTCCACACAGAAGGCACTCCCCGCACTCCAGCCGAGAATCGAACGGGAGAACCTCTTACTGTGAGGCAAGAACGCTACCGCTGCATCACAATACTGTGTGATACTGGCAAGTTTGCTGTGGTCATCTCCAACAGCCAGGTCAAGACACTGTAGGAGTGCATGTTGGTGTGTGTGTGTGTGTGTGTGTGGGGGGGGGGTAGTTAAACTGGTCTGGTTTCTCATCTGTTGTAATTTGGAGTTATCATATTTTCTTCCACTTTCACATAGCCTCTCTGTTCTTAGCAGTCATAGATATCGGAAAGAAAGTAACAGCATGCCTATAAGCTCATTCCTAACCTTGCAGACACATTTGTATATCCATACATCAATTCAATGGCAGGCAAGCAAAATGTTAAACAGTATCATGCTCCTGGTATACAGAAAAGTGTTACCACAATCACTAATACCACACTGGATAGTGTGGTTGTTATGGGAGGGAGGTTGCAAATGTCCTGATCCATAATCTGTAATCCATAGCCAAAGATATACATTTATTGGGTCTATATCACTTATTTGAACTTACAGTTTATCAAATCCCTATTCATCAACCCCTATTTGTCAAACTCACAAAACAGCGGATGCACTTTTAAACAAAACTTTCCCCGTAGGGCAAAGCAATGGTTGGCCGCCATCTGGAATTTGCTCTTTCCCCCCACTGTAGTGCAGTCTCAGAGTTGGAATATTTAGTCAGGGGGTGTGGATGGTGCCCCCGCCACATTGTGGGGTGTGGGGGGTATAGCCCCCCACCTGGTTAGGTTTTATACTTTATGTTTTTTTCACAGTCGGTAGGTTGGTCGACTGTTGGTTAGCCCTAGGAAAAGTTTCATTTAAAAGTACATTCGCTGATTTGTGTGTTCAACAAAGAGGGGTCGACAAATAGGGATTCGATAAATTGTTATTTTGATTAAGTTATATAGACCCGTAAAAGGCATCTGCACAGTCACAAGGGCTTTCCCATATTACCCCACTTATTATGATACTACAGGGAGAGGATGTTTTATAACCTGTAATTTTCTGATATGACTGCAGATGCTGTCTGGTAAATCTCAGTACAGTGAGAACTTATATGTATAGTACCCTTGCCTCTGCTTCAGGACACATATATTATGGGCATTTTTAATGTGCGTTCCTGACAATCAGTAGAGGCATCTTAACTTTTATGAACTTTCTTTTCCTTTACCTGTGCTCCTTGTTATTTGTTTGTGTGGCTACTCAGCTTCTGGTACATCATGGAACAGCTATATGTTGGTCTAGCAGGGAACCATTACATAAACTGATGACTACTATGCTAGTAAGACTTGTTAACTTTTACCTCTGCTTGTCTGCCTTGTCCATCAGCCAGCTATTCTATGTGCTGTACTGCTTGGACATCTTTGCCTTACCCTGCAGGTTGTGTCATGGTTTCAGCAATTTTTTCATTTCTGTCATGATAATAATGCATCTCCTGAATATGTAATGTTTAGAGTCACATTAGCTGCACATGGTGTTGGGCACACTGTTGGGGGCAGTTATCATGGAGTTTAATCAGTTTTAACTCTTGAAGCCTTTGCTGCCCTCCCTCTAAAAGACCTTCTATCAAATACATGGCTCTGTTCCTGCTCATCGCTCCCACCGTCTCCTCCTATCTTTTCTCTTTTCCCTCTTCCCATAGTTCCCACCTTTATGACTCTTTCAGTCTCTCTTTCTCTCCCTCTGTCTTCACTTCCTTCTTCTCATAACTTTATTTCCCCCATACGATTTAACATTATACAATATGCTGGCATATCATACAGCTACCGCACATATCAAAATAGTCCTACACTATGTTTGCTTTATTCCTAGACAATGTTTAAACTGAATTATGTGTTATTGCCTAATTACTATACATACCAAAGTTGTGTTCCTACACTGTAATGTTAATTTTTTAGCCAGTGTTAAAGTGCGCTGGTATCCACTCATGCATATTTCCCTCATCATTGCTTAGTGTTTGGAGCTTTTCTTCCCAGGCCTTTGCTGAAAATGCCGAGCAACACAGTTGGACTTCCTGGTAAAAAATGTCAAACAAAATAACATAAAATAAAATAAATAATGTCATGTAGCGAGTGAAAGCCTGATTGCTGAAACTATATTATACTGAGTTTCTACCTCACATTGTGGGCTCTTAGATCAGCATTTCTAAGGTATGGATTTTAGCGTTCCACCCATAAAGTGAATTGTGGCAAGTTTGCCAGCCTCCAGTTAATGATTGGTTAGAGACCAGTGAAGCCTGCGTCAACTACTAAAACAAAGCATGGCAAAGAGCTGCAAACTACTCTTTGCAATAAATGCTTTGAGCAATATAGGCTAACTTCCCCTATAGCCATGGCACTACACAGGTGTTTTTTTTTTTTTCAGACAGATGTAGAGATGAAGCACAAGTATTGAGTCAGAAAATCAAAAAGTGATAAGCCAAAAAGAGGTGAGCAGTATGAGAAGACGTTGCTGGCACACCCTCTCAGCTGGTAGTATTATTTTGACATATGATGGGAAATGCTTGATAACTGACTTTATTAAAAGATTGTAAAACAATTATCATGTGTAATACACTGGTGCAGAAAAGTACTGACTGAAGTATTGCCAGCAAAATGTTCTCCACTATGGATGTAAAGTGGATATGAATGATATCAGTCATGATTTCATTTTCGCAGCACTAACAGAACCTTCTGACCCATTTTCACAGCATATTCACAAGTTTTTCCTGCAGACCTCTATGAACAAAAGTGTTCAAGGAGCTGCGTTATCTCAGGGAAGGTTAGAGAGGTTAAGATCAAGCTAGTTTGGTGTTTCAAAGTTGAATGCATAAAAGAAAGCGTAGGTGCAGTTATTACAGTGATACGTTTGATAACATTTCCCAACAAGTTCTCTGTGTACCTTCTGCACGTCATAAATGACCTACCGTCAGAACATTATGCCTTAGGGTAAGGGAATTTTCAAAAAAGGTCTGTTTAGTGTTCTGGTTGTATCAGAGTTTCACTTGACCCATCAAGTCTGCATTGCATTCATGGTTTTTCTTAATGGACGAGAAAACTTGGGATTCAGAACAGTGCCTTTCAAACCAAGACTAGTACATAAGGCTTTGGTAGGGCTCAGACAAGTTCTGGATAAGCTTCAAAATACAGAAATAAAGTCCTCGACTCTGGATGAAGTAACCAGCGATAATAAAGAGGAAGCAATAAGTAAAATAAAACTTGCTGGATACACACGGCACGTAACTCTTTATTGCATCACTATTTAAATGAAGTTTTAACTGCTATAATTTGTCTGATGAAGCAGAGTGGACTCTGCGAAAGCGCTCACATTTTTTTCTAAATAAAGAGTTACGTGCCGTGTGTATCCAGCGAGTTTTATTTTACTTATAAGTTCTGGATAAGACTGTTTTTAGTGCCATGTAAAGTGCATGAGGTTCAGTTGTGGTCCAGACCAGTTCTAAATAGTAGCGCCTTTAGCACCATGGAAAGTGCTTGTGATTCAGGAGGCATGTTTTTTCAGGCTGTCCTTCACTTTCTTGCTACAGGAGTATTAGATTTGCTGAAAACACATGACAGATGTCTGCTTTCTCATCAGTATCATTTTGAAACAAGGAAAATTATGCAATTTCTCTTAAAGGGGGTTCACAACACCTCCAGTATCCATCTGATCCCCAAAATACCTTGCAGTGACTGCAGCAGTCATCTGATGCAGGGAGCTCTCTCTATTCCTGTTGTTTGACAATTTGCTCTTTTAAAATAAGTCTGTCTTATTTTATTTATTTTAGATTTGTTGACCAGGATAGTAAAACTGGATGCATGTCCATTTTCAGCAGAGGCCCGGGGAGAAAAGCTCCAAGGTAAACAGATACAACATAACATATTACAAATAGAATATTTACAGTGATTACATAAACAAGATAAACAAGTTCTACAGGTTAGAGTTAATCCCGTGTGAAAGTCTGGATTAAATTACACAGTACGCTGATTAATAGATTATACACATTCTAGAGGAATGTTAGCCAGGCTTGATACAATGACATAGCCAGTTTGGTCCCAGATGTTGTTTGGGTCTAGTTTTAAACTGACCTAGGGAGGAAAGGAAAGCAATATCAGTTGGAAGAGAGTTCCAGGCTCTACCTGCAGAGTTTGCAAAGAGAAAGTCACCGGCTGTGTTGTTAATTTTGCACAGCACATCTGAATTAGAAGTCTGTTAGATGAACAAAGCAGTCTAGGATTATTATAGGGGGTGATAAGATTAAGTGCAAGATAATCAATTGGTTATACTAGATTAGACTGGATAGTTCAAGCCACCCAAGCTGGTTTAGATTGATGCAATGATGTGTCCTAAAGGCAGCCCAGTGGCAAACCTAGCAATGTGGTTGTAGCAGATTGAGAGTTTGTTACAAACAGTCTTGTTTAAGTTATAGAGTA
Source organism: Protopterus annectens (assembly GCF_019279795.1). Classification (NCBI taxonomy): domain Eukaryota; kingdom Metazoa; phylum Chordata; order Ceratodontiformes; family Protopteridae; genus Protopterus; species Protopterus annectens. The sequence continues at coordinate 646,294,137 of NC_056734.1, read as the reverse complement.
GAGGGGCTGCAAACAAAAGAGTTGAAAGAAGGTGAGAGCAAGATATGGCAATTTTAGCTGGAGGGATTAGGAAGGGTTTTATTCTGTAAAGTGACCCTATTTTTTTATTGATGGTTTTGATCGATTGGTTGACATGTAGGTTGAATTTTAGATTACTATCTATAATGATACCTAATAGTTTAGTAGAGGGGTCAGGGGAGATTATTGTGCCGTTATTTGCTTTTATGGTAAAGGTAAAAACAGTAGACCATGTGTTGGTGAAAATAACAGCATTTTAGCATTTTTGGGATTTAGTGTCAGACAACGTTCAGAAAGCCAGTTTTCTATTGTGTTAAAGGTGGTCTGGGTAGCTGACCATAACTCTGTTGGAGCTGTGGCCGAGCAAATCAGGGTAGACTCGTCAGCGTATTGGATACAGCTGACTTTAGGGATGACAGTATAAGGGTCATTAATGAAGATGGAGAAAAGCAGGGGCCCTAGTATAGAGCCTTGTGGTACTCCAAGGGTATTAGGTAGTAGGATAAAGAGTTTGTTCTGCCAAAAAACAGCCTGCTGCCTATCACTCAGGTAGGATTTAAACCATTGAAGGGCTTTAGTATCAAGATAGAATGTTTGCAGGGTGTGGATTAAAAGCTGATGATCAACCATATCGAATGCCTTGGAAAGACCCAGGAAGAGAGCTGAGGATATATAATTATTGCTACGATTATGGTTTATGGTGTTGGTAAAGGCTAGTAGGGCTGAAGCAGTGCTGTAGTGAGGTCGGAAGCCATGCTGGGTGCCTGTCATGAGGTGATTCTGGATTACATGGTGCATGAGTTGTCTGTGAATACATTTTTCCATAATCTTTGCAAGTGGAGAGAGTATAGCTATTGGCCTATAGTTGGAGAATTCAGTAGAGCTGCCTCCTTTGTGTAGTGGGATTACATAGGATATTTTCCAGATGGTGGGAATTGTAACTTTTACTATAGTTCGATTGATTAGTATTGATACAGGGTAAGCAATAGCATCAGCTGATTTTTGTAGGTACTCGGCAGGAAGTTGATCAATGGAGAGTGTGGTGTGTTTTTAGTTTTTTGATCAAGGTATGGATAAGTGATGTGGCTGGCTGGAAGTTAAACAAGAGTAGGTTTCTAGGGGTGCTACTTTCAGGGCCAGGGGAGCTAGTAGTTAGTTGGCTAGCTAGGGCTTGAACTGTCTCAGTAAAGAATGGGTTAAAACTGTCTGAAACATCCTTGGGGGGGGGGGTTATTAATAGTGGCAGTAGGGGTAGAAGCTTGTCCAGGATATAGTAGATTATTCAGACCTGCCCAAAACTTCTGTTTGCAGTCTTTAGGTGTTTTTGTTAGCTAAGAAATGCAACTGGTGCAGGTTGTAGATAATACATAGTATGTTTACCTTGGTATTAGAATTACTAGCTGACCATCTTGTTGGACTAACTACTTCAGTCAGATAGAGTTCAGACATGGTAACTTCATTGTCTACATGAGCTTATATCAATGTGCTTCTTCCCAGACCATTATATCTGTTTGTCTGTAAGGCTACCACAGTGTCTGCCCATTCTCTATGGCTGCAATGTCATTATAAAGTTACAGCAACCCTTAAGACATTGGATCTGTACTGGTAGTCTGTAGCTTGATTGGCCTTTCCATCCCACATGATATTAGCTGGTTTATTAGACTCTCCCTGTGAGAGATATTTTCTGACAGCTGCTTGGTTTATTCGCATCATGTGAATAGCTTAAAAGACTTTTTCAACAATACCAAACATCATAACAAAATGCGCTTATGAAAACTACATCAGGAGCAACAAGTAAAGATTATGCCATTTGTGATTATGCCATATGCCATTCAGGAACTGTGCCACCTGTGCCAATCTAGTTATATATCATCTACTCAGGGCTTACTTCAGATCAGAAAATACAGTGTCATTAATTGTCAGTGGCAGTCATCAAACATGCAATGCTAGCTGTGCACAGGGCTTCAGCATGTATTGATTTGTTGGACTCTGAGTACTTACTGAAAAATTCATTGACAATCAGTAGTTATAGTGACTGACCAGTGCTTCTGTGCAAGTGTAAGAGACTCACTGTGGGAACTCCCTGGGGTCTTCTGAAGACAGGGCTATGTATTAACTCCATTGAGATAAAGGCCATAATATATTCCCTTCAGTTTGTACGAGTATGTTTTTACCCAGAATTGTTTCTGATTGGATTATGTAACCAATCTGTCGTGTACAATCAGATCATAAATGGTGGGACATGATCCTATTTCCTCTGCTACAAAACAGTTTTGTTCTGGGGTGGCTTCTGTCATGTAATATATCCATTGCAGTATTTTACATTCCAGTAGAAGAAAATTGAATAACAATGCAGTGTCCAGTTCCAGCCCTGTGCTAAGATTCCTTCAGGTGATACAGAGTTTATTTTCTGGCTACTGAATCACAGTGGGATAGATTTCTTTGTTGATCAAAAAAAAAAAAAAAGATAACAATCTTTTTTTTCATTCTTCTTTTTTTGCTGACAGAATCCCAGGGAATGGGCAGTGCATGCACTCTTTCCAACTGTGAAAAATCCTGTTTATTATGTGGTACCCACACTACCTGCCTTTACTTCTTTTGAAGATGTCCCCGACAGAGAGCTCCAAACAACAGAGAGCTTGGTTCCACCTCCTAAGCTCCTGACCAAGAGCTCAGACCTGGAATAGCCCTAGTTTTACTCAATATCTATAATCATAGCTCAGTACTGCTTCACTTTTGTTGGAGTGTTCTGACCTAGAAGATAAACTGCTGTACTAGGACAGATCACAGATCTGACTTCCACTTGATTAGTTCAGAAGCGGTGCAGTTCTAAACCAATCAATATCCAGCTTATTATCTATCGCGCTGAACAATCTTGATGGAATATTTTATTCTTATACCACTACCTAATAAAAGGCTTTCCTTCTGAATGCAAGAAAAAAGCTGTGCGTTTTGTATTTTTAACGGCATACTTTTCAGCTTTCTGTGCTACTGTGCTGCTTTGCTGCTCCTTTTGCAGTTTAAATTCTAAAACAGTAAGCAAATTCATTAATAGAAAAATTTCCATTGTTTCATGCTTCAGAATTATCTGTACATAATCTGGATCCATTATGTTGTTAGCTTATTAGATGTAATTGCCTGTTGCAAATGGAAATTAACATGCTATTGTAAGTTAATGTATGCTTATATATGCATATCTGATTTTCACAGTACATAATGCTGACCCTTTACATTGGTAGCTTGCTGATAACTGCCGCTCACTATCAGTCTGATAGTCTCTACAAAGATCTTGTAGTGCAGTGCAGTTCAAATATTCTTTCCTCAGTATAATGCAGTTTTCAAAGAAAAGCTGGATGCTGCTATGGCATGAAGTTATATAAAATTCTGTTTAGAAAAACATTACTGTAGCTGCTGAACTAGTGCGTGAAGATCTGTGTTTTAATTTATTGTGCCTGACGGTAGCATAATGTTGAAATGAACTGCTTTGCATCCCAACTTGCAAAAAATCTGTATTCTCCAACCAGATGCCTGTGAATGAAGCAGTTACTCTGGTCAGTATTGGGATCTTTTATTTTGTTATGCTTATCAAGACAGATCTTTCATTGTCATGGGTAAATATGTTTCATCTTTAATTCTGATGTCATGCTTAGTTTGTATACGTACTGGATGTTTATTTTATTGTCCCCACTCTGGCCTCCGGCACATGGCATGTGTATGTGTGTAAGAGAATGTGTCACACACGGCAATTTAAAGAGACAAACTTAGAGGGCAGGAGAGCAAGATTATTGCTACTTCAAAGTCACAGAAGAAGCACTTTGTGGCCTGTTAGGTTATACAGAGCTGCAGCTGTCCTTAATGGCATATAGAGACGTGATGTACTAATATGTCTAATTTTCAGAACACTTCAGCTCACAATGTGCTAGGCTTCATTTCTGGTATAGCACAAGTACTTATTTCAATGACATGTTCCAGTATATGAAGTTCAGAGATTGTTGCCATAGGGGTACAAATTTAAGTATAGCCAGATTTTCGATGGTATAATTTCAGTTAGGTCTAGGTTGACAGTGTGATGGTCACCAGTGGGAATGACATTGTTAGATAAATAGACAGTTGAAGACTACCTTCACACATTTGTACAATATATATATATATATATTTTTTTTTTTTTTTGGTGTGGTGTTCTCCCCCCACGCACTCTCTCTTCTTATTCTAATCCCTTCTATGGTCACTATATCTCAAGGGAAAAAAGATTCTTCCTTGTTGTATGAAGTCTGAGTAAACAAAGCATTCAGTAGCATCTGTATGATCATGCATGTTGTCTGCCCACTACTGATTGGATCCTATGCCATGCTGTTCAACAGTCTCTGCTATATTTCTGAAACATTCAAAGTATGCCTTTGACTGAGCCTGGTTTCCTTTCTGGCATTGTGGTAAGGAACATTACATTGAATACTTAAAGGGCAAAATGAAGTTATTTTGTGTTTATTTCAGCAGTCTAGCCTTTATCTTTCTATCATTAGACTTCTGTCTGATACAGCTTTGAAGTATTCCACTGTAAAGGTACATGCTGTTGCACTGTTGCCATCTATTACCTGGAAAGAGGTACACCTAATAGCTAGCTGACTTAGCAGTTATTGAGTATGTTCCACCATCTGATATCCCTGAGCAGGAATCCAGGCTCTCCTTATGACTTGAATTTCATGTTTGAGTTTCATTTCTTTCTTCCTTCTGAATCACACTTACCGGTAGCCAACAAGTACATGCCCTGAAAGAGCTTCCTTTTTAAGTAATTATTTTTACTAGACTAGTTTCTGAAATGGATTATGTTATGTGAAAATGGGTCATTTTAATGACAAGTACACATGTTCTCTTGTAGTTTATATCTGAGGCCTTTCTAAACAAGGGAATGCATCCATGTTGTACTGGTGCACCTTCTCCTTAGGTTTCACAATAGAGCTGACATGCATCTCCATATTGTCAATGAACAGTGACAGCTCATGTTATGGCAAAACAAACAATTCATGTAAAACCGATTTGTCCTTTATATAGTTTGCTTCAGGGAGAGAAGGGATGCCGATAGTTTAAAATAAAGCATCTACATGGTTAGATAACTGCACGGTCTTCCTCAAGCTTCTTTTTAATATGGTGAAGGAAGCATTGTCTAGGGGAGTCAATATGCAAACAGTTAAAGTCTGTCTTTTAACCAGAATCTCCACGGTTGCTGCCACAGCATTTCAGCTTATATTCAGTTTACTGCACATCTCTATTTTCTTTGCAAGACATCCCTACATCTATCCAATGCTAACTTAAGTTTGGTCTCTGCTGCTGAAACCACCTTTTTTGTGAGAAGCTAGTCTTCTTCATATCTCCTATGACTCACTAATCTTCTGTTTTCAAGGTGTTCCCCCTTGCTCACATAATGTTCTTTTTCATAAATGTTCTACTCTCCTGAAAAGTATTGGTTCCTTCAGTACATTTCAATATCTGTGTAATTGTGGGAAGAAGGCAACTTTGGAAAACACTAGTTTGACATGAGAAAAGTGCTTAACAAAGTCAGTTAAGCACCTTTTAGTACTGTTAAGCTCTAGTGTTATGCCAGAGCATTAACATCATTCAACACAGAACAGTATCTGAAACCCTCTCAGAGCCATTAAGATCTGTAATACACATTGCTGTGTCACATGAAAAAAAATGCGTGGCAGAGTAAAGTGTAAAACAGCTTTCAAAGCTGTTCATTCTGAGGGACACCTGGGTATTAGGATTAAGTGTGTTGTTTCTCTGTATTACATCAAGGCAACTAAAGCATCATGTACTACAAGGAATTATGATCAAAACAGCAGTCATAACTGTTATTAATGTGTTCTCAGAATGGGTTCATATCTTGGGCTTCATCCTTGAGGTGACTTTCTTGAATCCATTTATCAAATACATTAACAAGCTGGTTATAGTTGACAACCTAATCATAGCTTTTTGTGTCATGTCTATGTTTCTCTTATTTTAGAAAAGGTAAATAACTCTCTCTCTCTCTCTCTCTCTCTCTCTGTATATATATATATATATATATATATATATATATATATATATATATATATATATCTGTGTTCCATTAAACTTTCCTGAGTTGCCTTTTAGTACAAATTCTGACCCTTTTTGGTGGCCTTTCTCTATACATACAGCCCCTCTGTTAATTCCCTTCCAGATATCAGCTGGGCAGTTTTAGTTCAGCTCATTTCAGGAAATATATCTGAGCAAAGTTTAGAAGTGTAAGAGCTAGTTATTATGTCTTAAGTTTATAAAGCTCTGAAGCTTGACTGCATTCAGGCTCTAGAACCTTCTTTAGCAGAGTAGTCCTACAGTATTGTCTTTATCTAATCATTTGTATGTGTGTGACAGTCTATTTACCACTTCCTCCAGGAGATTTTTTTACCAATAGCTCGATAAACTAGCCCCCAGAATTAATTTGTAATAAAGATAAGGGTGAAGAGTGAGTACTCACATATCGACAGATTTTCAAGAGGGGCTAAAAACTCTGCCAGTGATCATCTCCATTCGTGTATAAGAACTTTTGGGACTGCATACTGTATGTTGAAGGAATGAATATTTTAATAAAATTTTTCTTTAATTTCAAGGTTTCTTGGTTTGATTGGAGGAAAATGCTGACACTGATTTTTTGCAAATCTTCCCCTTATCAAAGACAGGGTGTGCCTTCATGCTCATAAGAGGGTATAGTTTACATGTCTGTGTGCTTAACAGATGATGTTCATATATGCTTGGTCCTGTCATGACATGGGTTTTTACATACACATGCCTAAAGGAATGCAGTTCTGTAGGTGCTTACATTTTTAGCCAGGTGCAGGTGAAGTAGTAAATGAGATTCTAGCAGTAAGGTCCACTTCACTAGTCCAGCTTAAGGATTTATAGATATGGGATGTACTTAAATATCAGTCTTGTACTGACAGACCAAGTGGTTAATAGAAACGGATTTCCAGCTTAGATTTGAGCAGACTGCCATGTGATTGATTAGCAGGCAGAATCTACAGAAGAAGGAGTGATGTGGTTTGCACCAGCTGTGTGAGTGCCTCCATTTAAAACTCCTGTTAGTGCTTTTATTTCTTTGCAGGTTACATGCCGTTTACTGCAGTGTAGGATGTACATTGTTAAGAAGACCTCTACACATAGCTGGCCATTGAGAAGAAGGGAGCAATGGTGAATGGTTAGGATATTATAATATAATATAGTGAATTGGATGTAAAGCTATACTTTTTTCCTTTCAAAAAATTGCTCATGCCAGAGCTAGCCACTGCCTGTTTTATCAAATAAATTGAAAAGTAATCAACCTGCTTCATGGCACAGGAAGCTAGAGCCTTGATTGTGAGTAAGATGACCTGGGATCATTTAGTGACCATAGCAATGAAGTAGCTAACCACGGAGGGTGGGGGTGAACCTGTGACAATGATTGACCCATCCTAGGGGAGGAAGGCAGCAACACTGGCTGCTTTACTAATGCAAAATAAGGCTGGCTACAATGCAAGAATTGCCAGCATGCTGTCTGATATATGTCTGTTTTCTGTTTGAATGATATTTGTTTTCTGTTTGAATGACACCACTTGTATATTCTGCAGTTGAAATTATAGTTTTAAGAGAAGTTTGTTTCTTGAGCAAGTGTTGAATTTTTCTAATATGAATGTATTTATTTAGAAGCCAGATAAGCACAATAAACTCATGTGCCACTTTTCAAAGAGAGCCAGAAATCGCTAATTGGTTATCAGTTGAAGATCATAGGAATCAAATGTAGCACGACAGGATATATAACTCCTTAGTGGCTTATGGACGTCCTGCTCTGATTTTTTTAAAAATAATGGAAGTTTTTAAGGGCTTGAGCTGTGAGCATCTGTCTATTTAAATGACTTGTGAGTCAGACAGAATGCAGGCAGTTTGGACCGAGAGTCGACAGCCACTACCACTACACAATGTCTGTTAGTCACCCCTCACCAAGAATCAGATAAATGCTTGTTGAGAGGACTTTCTAGTTGTTTTTATTCCATGAAAATTCATTACTATGGTCTTCAGAGATGTCTGCTGAGGAGGAATTATGGATGTGATGTGTTTGGCATGGGTCTATATTAAATCATCAAAATGGCATTACAGCAAATACTGTTTTGCTGACACATATACGATGAAATTTGACAACAGTGAAACCCCAGGTCACCAATTTTTTTCCCAGGGAAAAAAATCAGTAGACTAGCAAAACACTTCACACCACTTAAAACACTGCAGAGTGGGGGGCTTTGCACCCCATAGCCCCCCACACCCCCTAACTAAATATACCAACTCCCAGATCCAATACAGTGGGGTAAAGGGCAATGTCACAGCTCAGGCCAAGGGATTTTTTTCCCTAGGAAAAAAATCATTGACCTGAGCTTTCGCTGTTGTCAGATTTCATTCTATATATGTCTGTGAAACGGCATTCGCTGTAATGCCATTTTGCTGACTTAATGTAGACCCTTTTGGCATCATAGTGGGGGTTTGAATTTCCATGTTAGGAGTGAAGGCAGGAACATGAAAATGAGTACCCGGGGAGCACATTGCAAAAAAGTAGCTGAAATATGTAGCCTAACTCATGGTGATTCCTTGCTCCCTTCCATCACTGAACTCTTTATGTGTCCCAGAGATCCAAAAAGAATTCCAGTCTCTGAACTACTTTCTTGTTATGTTGCAGGTTGTAAAATAGAAGCACCCTGCATCATTTCAGCGTCCATGGTTGGCATCACTCTCTTGAAAGGTGTTGTACATGTAAGCACGCAAGAGGTATTGTAACTCACTAATGCTGCCATATTTTTTAAAATAATCCCAGTATCCCATCCATTTTTAAATATCTGCAATATAAAGACTACTTTCAAAAAAGCTGGCAGGCCTGTCGGATATGGTACTACTACCACTAGTACTGGAAAGGTTGGCAGGTCTGAGGAACATGACACATTCTTGTTAAAATAAAGCCCCTTTCCTGAATAGTTTTCCTGCAGGGCTGTCTGTAGGGGCCTAGATTTTGATAGATTTGCTTGTCCCTCATGGAGGCCTCTGTAGCCAGTTATGCAATCTTATGTGAGACTCTTCTGTGAAATGTGGTATACCCAATGAGCCTCTGAGTTGTGTTGTTAGTATGAACACCTTTCTACTACACCTTCAAAGCACTGATAGTAAAGCCTGTTTTTTTCAGCATTTTGGTGTTTTCTCAGGAGGTTAAATTACTTTATGTATCTATGTAAGATGGTTAACTTCCTACAGCTTTAAGAACTGAACTGACTAGCAGCTTGGGATGAGGTATGAAGTACCATATTCATTTATCATGGCATGTATTAGTGCTGTAAGCCTGGCATGTCTTAGTGCTGTAAACCAGGAACATTTGCTTGGGGTGAAAGAGTTCAGGGCAACAGTGAAATGGGTGAACATGTCCCTTTTGATAAATATCTGTCTAGAGGAAAGCTTTTCCCTGAAGTGCAAAGACGCAGCAGAAACATTTTCCTCACATTAATCAAGTGAAAAGCCAGTCAGCAACTCTTGGATAATGAATTATTGACCCTTGGTGTGAGGAGGGAGGACAGTTTGTTGCATTTTCAGCGCTTTGATATGTTAAGTAGGTGGTATTCGGTTAAAGGATTTGAAAGCATAAGTACAGAGCAATAAGAGCTTGCAGTAAATAAAATGGTGAGGTTAGCTGAAGGCAGAATTTTTATTGATCTGTAAAGTGTAATAGGTCCAGTGCCTGCCCATTCTTTGCAGCTTGCTTAGTTTAGTGTCCATCACTTACCATTTTACAGTGACACCTGTATACACGTCTTCCTAATGATGAGGTTTAAAGAGAAAGTAACCCAAGAAATCCTGCTCAGGATGCATGAAGGACATTTAGACCTTTCTTTCATTTTGATTATCCCATTTTTATGTGGGAAGTGTCATATTTTTCCTACACACAGCTTGATTTTAACTCCTATCAGATATACTCTGAAGGCATTGTCAGCCATCAAAAGTCACCCTGAGGACAGGCATTTATTTGAAGCCATTTTATGAGTGAGTACAGATATTTAAGACCAATTACAATGTAATTACAATGTAATGCATTTTGTGAGCAGCAACCCAGAGGTTGGAAGATAGTGCATGCTGGGAAGGGAAATTCTTTGATAGGTGATGCCTGATGGTGCTGACAACGACAGTGTAGATTGCACAGAACAGACTGCAAAGGCAGTAGTAAATGTAAAATAGCAGTCTGGCTTACATATTGAAGGGGGTGGGGGTAATAGTGAGGTAATTTTTTAAGTATGATCTGGAATTCTAGAGGCTATATATAGGAGAGGGGAAGAGATAAGAGAGGTGGAATATATGCAGAAAAGGGCCAACAAATTATACAGATAATGTTTAAAAAGCATATGAAGAGAGAGACTTCATAAGTTACAAATATTGACACTGGTAGACGGACAGACTTACAGGTTAATTAGAAATGGTAAAGGAGGATTCTTAGGAGGAAAGATGTAGGCAGGAGGGGATCCACATAGGTCAAGTGCAAGTGTGTAATAGTGCTAATATTCTAAGCACATTGCATTGCAAGAATGGTTCTAAACAGATACACAAAACAATAGAAGAGTAAAACAGAATGAACATTAGATGTGAGATGTCAAGAAGTTTTAAAGTAAGTCAGGAAACAATGATTTTTGTTATTCACATTTATTTATATTTGCCTACTGAGTTCATTCATAAGAACGCATGTCTATACTGTTTTGAGATAAGTAAAGCTAATTTGACAAAATACAATAGAATGTGATTCTGGTAGATAAAGCAGAATACAGACTGAAACTCAATAGTATATCTATGAATAAACAGTATTGTATAGTCAGTAAATGAATATATGATGCTTATTATTTACAAATGAGAAGCATGTAATACAATGTAGGATTCAAAAAACAGCAGTGGCTACTGTTTGCACTTACTTTTAATTCAACAGTATAAATATGTACACAGAGAGCTAGAGAGTGAATAAGAAAAACAGAGCAGAGTATGAGGGATTCTGTATTCAAACACATAGGCCGCACAAGCAAGAAGTTAATGACACTGTAATTGCATCTAAGCAAGTCCATATTCACTAAAGGTGAGATGAATAGAGAAAAGGGGCCATAGGTGAGGCATTTGCTATTGGGAGGGGTTATGGAAAGACCTGCATGCAGCTCCATACTTATAGGGGGGTAAGCAAATGAGATCTAAAATGCTTTGGAGCAGATGACTGACTGACTGTGGCAACCAGTTCATTCCAGGTTCTAGAGCCAAGAACTGAAAATGACTCTTACCTTGTTTGTCATTTATTTTATGACTGTAACCCCATTAAGTGTGACCTGAGTGAGTGATGGATGACCTTTGTACTAGGATTATGAGTTAAGGTATTACACTAATGAAAATGCTTCAATATGAGTTGGAAGATGGAGAGTAAAAAAATCTTTCTTTTTCCCCAATTTAGGAGACTTTAACACAAATGCACAGGTTCTTTCTGAAGCTACCTGAAAATTTTCCAAATGTTGGCACTGCATATAGAGGAGGATATTTGCTAAGTGTTGTATTAGAGACACTTTACCTATAACCACTCTTGCTTTCAGATGTTAGGATTGTGAGGATCCAACAGCAAAGCAACATCATATTAATTTTAGCTTCCAAGTGTTCCACATGGGGTTCTAAGTTTAATGTAAGTTTCAGCCACACCCCTTGGTACCTGAAGGAGGAAGCTGTTTCAGTCAGTTCACGGGTTAGTCAGGTCAGGTGTTCCATGATTCTGCCTGCATGGTCCTGCTGCCCTTAATGCCCTGGTAGAGTCAGGTGGCAGGGAGCATCCCAGTTTGCCGTTTTTGCGGAAGTCACCCATCTGTCCTTGGAACCCCCACCACCACCACCGATGGCTCA